>NW_015387732.1:36718-56825 GCF_001527695.2 Protobothrops mucrosquamatus | reverse complement strand
GTCCCTACTGACAGTAGCACCTGGAAGACACCTGACCTCTTTCGAAGCCTCTGTGTCCTTTCCTAAATTTACATCCCTTATAATTGAATCACCTACCAGAAGGTAGCTTCTCTTTTTGGATGCCTTTCTGTTCTTGCATGACTGATGTGTAGTAGCTGATTCACACTTCTCCCTGTCGAAATCTAGTTCTTCGTCTTGGCTAAGTATCCCAAAGTGATCCAAAGGACACTGGCTGTAGTATGCAGGAAGCCTGGGAATGGAGCTGTGAGAATACTGTCCTCAACTTATGGCCACAATTGCAAGTGGAATTTCTGTTGCTAAGCAAAATAATTAAGTGAGTCACAACTTCTTTGCCACAGTTGTTAATCAAACCACTGCAGTGGTTAAGTGAATCACAAGGTCATTAAATGAATCTGGCTTCCCCTATTGACTGCTGACTGGAAGCCAGATGTGATCACAGGGCCTGGGATATTGCAGCCATTGTAAATACATGCTGGTTGCCAAATGCCCGATTTTTTATCCTGTGACCGTGGAGATGCTGCAACACTCAGAAATGTGAGGACCAGTTGTAAGCAACTTTTTTCAGTGCCATTGTAACTTCAGACAATTGTTAAATGAATGGTTATAAGTCAAGGACTACCTGGAAAAAAACCAAATCAAATAAGGAACATTGAGAGGAGAGAAGTAGATAAGAAAATATCCAAGAATAAAACCAAAAGTACAGGAGTATAATAATGAGAAACATATGCATTATGTTGAGAGGCATCCATAGACTGGATTGAAAGGGTAAAAAGTTGGAAGGTCATTCCAGTTAAGCAATTCAGCTGCTAAATAAGTAAGTGCATATTTCAGTGGAACCAATCTTTAGAATACTGTAGATTTCTGAAGGGCGGGCAGGAAATGGATGATTCCATCCAATACACACTGCTTGATTAAGGGAAACACAGCTTGAAGCAACTTCGAAGAAACTGAATGTAATTATTTTAAACTTTTATATTTAAAATGGAAAGCCTTGGGGAATGTATATCATCCATGTTGCGTAATAGAAACTGTATTAATAACTGCAGTAGAGCTACCAAAACGCAATACAATAGACTACGCTAAAGCAGGCACCACAGTCTCAAATGCCACACTTTACACAAGACATTAGATAATTGTGCAATCGCAGGGGATATTAACTAGATCACAGGTTTAAGTTCATTATTTGATGACTGCAAAGTCAAGGGTAATCATGAGCTTTTCTCAGTGAAATAGACAAGTTTATCCAGGTAAACAAAGGATTAGACCAGTGTTGGTTTGCCCAGGTGAAGCATTTAATTCTCCATTGCATCTAATTAAGATTAAGTAAGAGCTGTGGTGACATAGTGGTTAGAATGCAGTATTGCAGGCTAATTCTGCCAACTGCCAACAGTGCGATCCTGACCAGCTCAAGCTTGGCTCACTCTTCCATCCTTCCGAGGTCAGTAAAATGAGGATCCAGATTGTTAGGGTAATATGCTGACTTTGTAAACCGGTTAGAGAGGGCTGTAAAGCACTCTGAAGCAGTATATAAGTCTAAGTGCTATTGCTATCTACTACTTTTTATCTTTAATACAAAGTGATACGCTACATGGCCACACCTGCTAATCCCAAATGAGCCACTTGTCATTTGTTAAACTGTGTCATTTCCTAGCCATAAAAGTCATAGAAGCCATAGCTTCTAGATCTCCATGCTATGTCAGCTTACACCTCCAATAAATGCAAAAAAAGCCCTTGAAAACTAACACTTTAACAATGATGAGATCACATAGTTAGCATTCCATCTTGCTTCAAACCACTGCCTTAATGGAATGCCGTGAATATAGCGCCTCACCACCACAGATTTTTTTTATGTATGTATGTATGTATGTATGTATGTATGTATGTATGTATGTATGTATTTATTTATTTATTTATTACATTTGTATAACCACCCATTTCACCAAAAGTGATTCTGGGCAGTGTACAACAATCTGATTAAACCAGCAAATATGAAAACAACAGCTGTAAAGTAATATAAGAATCTATATTAAGAAATAAAAAACAAATACGGTAGTACATTTGCTAGTAAATAGTAAATCATATTTATAATAGAGAAAGCCTTAGCAGCTGTAATTATAAAGGAACTGATTGTAAATTATGCTATTCCAATGCTTAATTTAGTGTCCATTCTTATACAAATATCTAAGAGAAACTGACCCATAGTTTTTAATTGATTGATTGATTGATTGATTGATTGATTGATTGAGTGCCATCAAATCATTGTTGGCTCTTAGCAGTCGCAAAGACAGATTTTCTCTGTGGTGATCTCTCCCTAACCCTGGTCCTTCAGTAGTTCCAGTGCTGCTGCTGCAGCTGGCTCTATCCATCTTGTTGTTGCTCTTCATCTTTTTCTTTTTCTTTTCCCAGCCTTCTCCAGAAGACTACCTTCACATAATGTCTTCATAGTAAATTTAGTTATTTTTGAACAGGTTATGTTTGCTAAAGAGCACGATTCTCCCCCCCCCCCCAATGTAACATGGGTGCAGCACTATGGTAATTGTGCAGTTCAGTAAATAGGCACATAGAATATTTATCAATTGTGTGCGTTAAGGCTGTACATAAACCACCCAGAATCATGTGTGTGAGATGGGCGTCCATATAAATTTGACACGTAAATTTATGCTGTTTAGTTTTGGACACTGAAGCAAAAAAGTGATTCTATGCCAGTGGTGGCGAACCTATGGCATGGGTGCCAGAGGCGGCACTCAGAGCCCTCTCTGTGGGCACGCGCACCGTCGCCCCAGTCCTAGGCCTTCAGCTGAGTTTTATAAAACCTTTTCGCTTTAGGCCTCCGCCACAGTGTGCAAAAAAAAAAAAAAAGGTTCAATCAATCAATCAATTTCAACTCCTTGTGGGAAAAAAAAAGATCTTGCAAAGTTGGGATTGATTGATTGAACTTTTTAGTCCCACCCAGTCTGTTGTTACCACCGCAGCCATGCCCAGCCAATGGGTCACGCCCAGCCAATGGGCCACGCCCACCCGGCACCCGACGATACATAAGTGGGTTTTGGGTTGCAGTTTGGGCACTCGGTCTCTAAAAGGTTCACCATCACTGTTCTATGCTATGAGGTTGCAGAATTGTCATCAGCCTGGGTCGATCAGCACCATGGACAGTGGCCGGCATAGTTTGCTTTTTTGCCTTCTAATCAGTCTGACTGCAACAATCACTTGTTAATTCAGAACTGAAGCTTCCTGCTCCTAGTCCAGTGCCTTAACCACTAGACCGAACTGGCTCTAATTTGTTAAAAATGAAGTTTGGAAACAGTTACAGAAGATAATGTTTCTCTTACTCTTAACTTGCTAATGCAAGACAATTTGGAATGATTCTGTCTATGTATATACACTTGTTGGTTGGCCGAAACAGATGGAATTTGTATTGAAAGCAAGGGCTGCACGTTATGATAAATGAGATAGATTCTGTTGCTTGTTAGACTAAGGGCATAAATTAAGGAAGTCACATATGCATATTTAAAATGCATCTGGGAAATGGTTGTATTCTTCAAAATGTGTGCCTACTGCATTTACGTATATCCAAAATGTTACTTTTGCAGGAGCATTTCTCTTAGCAGCTCATATATCTAAAGGCAACTTATAAAGTTTCAAAAGGACCCAAGTAGTAAGTGTGCCTAAATGTTGCTAAGCCTCTCCCTGCTACTTTACATTTAGTTTGGAATGTATGCACAAATATGACGTAGCCATGTTATTGACTTGTCTTCTTTTCTTTCAAAATCTTCCTAAAATCTGAAAGATGTCTCTGAGTATTCCTCTTCAAGCGTATACATTTCAGGCATTTAGCATTCAAAATTGGAGTACTATGGGCTTGTCTATTACCAACTTCTTCAACTTGATACTATGTAACCATGCTGGACTTCAGTTTCTATAACCTCTAGGTAGCTAGCATAGGAAGGCAGCTTTATTTTAATACCTTTGATACCTTTATTTGTAATACTAAGAAGTAGGGATGTATGGTCCCAAATGGAAGCTATTAATCTTAAGTTGCACAATAACTTTTTTCAGCTGTTCAAGTGACAATGTAGACCATTCTTCCCACTCCACCTCCAGATTTTGTATTTGACAATTACTAGTAGTAATTCTGTTTCCTCCAGCAATTGTAGTTTTCAGTTATCTTTGCTTTCTCTTTCCTCTGTTTAACAGAATAATTGTGTGCTTCTTTGCAGGGGAATTATACAAGATTAACCTTCCGGCTTGGAGTCAGAGAAAATATATCAAATGAGTGTATCTGACAAGTTTGGCAAGTGTACCTCTACAGTCAATTACAAGACTGAAGGTGACACATCACAGCAGTGTTAATTAATTAACGAAGTTGTGCCAAAATAGTCTGTTGCTCATCCCTAATCCTTCATGGATAGTTAAAAAATTGAAATTCTGCAGATGAATATGAACAAAAAAAATTGACTGGATATAGTATTATCACTCGCTACATTTGATAAATCCAATGACCTCTGAAAAGCCTAGTTATGCAAGTGAAGTGGGACTGTTCCAACAAAAGTTTTAACATTCTCTTAAATCTCACTGAATTTAACTGGACAACTAGGGCACAAATGTTGCACAAAACAAATGGTGCATAATTATAAATTCTCCTAGTTCAGATCTTTTTCAGAGTTTCCCCCAGCTCTCCAGAGCAGATTTTTTAAGCAAAGGGGCAGCAAAGTTCTTTTAACATCCTGTGGAAGCTCTAAACAAGATTAAGAGAGTCTCACTTTCCTTTTGCCCACTACTCTTCTTGTGAGGGAGGTCGGGATGAGAGACAACGATTCACTCCAAATCACCCAATCAGCTCGATGAATAAGTGGAAACTTGACAGTAGGTCCTCCATATTCCCACTGATCCTCTACACCAGTGCATTGCTTTTCTTACATTCAGATAATTACTGAAATGCTGAACTCTGATGTGCATCTAGGGTTTCTCAAATTTGTGTCTGATGGTGATAGGCAGGAGTGTATCTCTGTTTCAATTTTGAGTCTAGCACAGGGGTCCCCAACCTATGGGCCACGGCCCGGTACTAGGACTTGGCCTCTTGGCCACTGGTCCGTGGGAATGGCTGGCGAGTGCACCCACTTGTACATGCCCCCCCACTCATGCTAGCACTGCTCCTGTGTGGGGCCATTTGTTTATTATGATGTCTCTGAAGAGTTCTTACTAAAGTTCTGAAGTTCCTACTGTAACATAGACTTCAGTTGAGCTGCCTTGTGAGAACGCAGAACTAGAAGCAAACACTAAGCACTTCCTTCTGCCTGTCCTTGTATGAATAATTAAAATAACCCAACATATCACAGGTTATAAATAAAACAACGACATTGTATGTGATCTGTTAAGACGCAAGAAAATGGGTCATTGAAATAAGCTATTCTCACTCTTGGGAGGAAAAATATTCTGGCATCCCTTTGGCTAATTAGTTTGTGTGTGAATATTATATGTGAATACGATGTTGTAAAATGCTGACATTTGCCATTTTGTTGATATCATTTGCCCTTCTAAAGTTTTCCGGTGAAAAAGAAGGCAGTCACTTCCTTCAGGGAGTAGGAACACTGGATGCTGTTGATAGACAGAACACAGCTTCAGACATTATTTACAGGATATTGGCCAATGACTATCAGTGATGACTGGAAGACTTTTATATCAATTTTTGAAAAACAGATACTTGAATAGATGTGCCAAAAATCTATTTTTTAATTTATTTTTTAAAAAAAAACATACATTAGGTTTTTATACGCAGACATAATATAAATATAGTACATATTTAATGATTATGAATCCACCATGAAACATTGTACATTCCCCCCCCCCCCCGACTAATAGGATCCCATAAGATATAATTTCTCTGGATCTAACACGGATAAACATTTGATGCTTGTTTACACCAACGATTCAGTTTGGTTTAGTGGTTAAGGCACCAAGCTTGAACCTGGGAGACCTTGAGTTCTAATCCCACCTTAGACATGAAAGCTGGCTGGCTAAATTTGGGCCAGTCATTCTCTCAGCCCAATCCATCTCACAGAGTTGTTGTTGTGAGGAAAATAGGAAGAGGAAGGAATATTAGGTATGTTCTCTATCTTGAGTTATTTATAAAAATAATAAAGGCAAGGGAGAGGCTTCTGGGTCCCGCTCCGGGCAGTTTGGGCTGCTCTCCCTCCGGCCTCCAGGCCGCCCCTCCTGCCAGGAGAGCTTTTCCCCGCCAAGAGAAAGGTAGCTGCGGATCCCACTCTTCGGCTTGCAACATTTTCCTTAGGGAGATTCAGCTCAGACACGATAGCAGAGTTCCAGTATCTGAGGGGCTGCCACAAGGCAGAGCGGGCCAGGTTCTTCACCAGAGCACCAGAGGGAGGGACGAGAAACAATGGTTGGAAACTGATCAAAGAGAGAAGCAACCTGGAATTAAGGAGAAACTTCCTGACAGTGAGGACCATCAACCAGTGGAACAGCTTTGCCTCCAGAAATCTGGGTGCTCCATCACTGGAGATTTTTAAGAAGAGGCTAGACAGTCACTTGTCTGAGATGTTATAGGTTCTCCTGTTTGAGCAGGGGGCTGGACTAGAAGACCTCCAAGGTCCCTTCCAGCTCTATTCTATTCTACAAGATAGAATATGGCGCAACAAACATTCCAATAAATTGTTTTGCCTTCAATATTTGCCTTCTTTGCCTATGAAAAAAGAGGCATGGATGCCCATGAGTGGGGAGAACTTTCTTCTTGGTTGCAGATAAACAATCACAGTCACAAAATACCATGTCTTGTCCTTCCTCACTAGTCATTCATAATAAGGATTTCAGATGTTCCTTTGAGAATTAACCCATACACTGGTGTTTTTTTTATGACAATAGCTTTGTTTAACCAGATTTAAGAAGAGATATTCTTTAAAGAAATATTCCAATTGCACATTTCCTAAATGGGGGAAAAGGTTTATTTTGTTTAAGAAAAATAGTCTCAATATTGCTTCACATTTCCTTTTTATCTATTAAGAAATGAAAAGTAAGAACGTTCCAGTTTTGAAATTTCTAAATGTAATTTGTGTTCTGCACATTTACATAAATGGGAAGTTTTTGTTACTCATGGAATAACAGGGTGTCATGTTAATCTACTTAATTATTTTTCTCTTGAGCAGGGTGAGTTATATGTTGGCTCTTAGCTATATATGGCTTTTCTCTGCTTCAGAGAAGAAACAGGAGCTACAGAGTTTTAATGAAGGGAAAATGTCTCTAGGATAAAAAATTAAATGTTGGCTGACTACAAGATTTTGTTCTGAATCCCAGAATAAAAAGGCCTATCCAACGGTGTTCGCTTCCTTTAGCTACTTCCATGTCCAGTGGCAGTGGCTGGGTTCACATAAGTCATAATGTGGTTCGTTTAGTTTTGGCTTAATGCAGGATGTAAATTCAGTCTTCGCAATATAATTGATTTATCCAGGCATTGGCTTAGGACAGAAGTGAGTTCACCAAATGTAAATATAAATGAAAGTATAGATTTGGTGGGATGTTGTGGCACTATGATGGGTTATGTGATACTGTGTGGTTATATGGATTATATTCTGCTTTTATGGAAAGTTGTTATGAACTGTTGTAATGGGCTGTGAGAATAACCTTGGGAGACAGGATGATGAACCACAATCGGGAGAATAGAAGGAACAGGGATGGAGAAAGTGTCTCAGAAGAGAGAGACCCTCTCTAGAAAGTGAAGATGGGGAGAGAGAGACACATACTTTCAGACTTGCAAGATTCTGTTACTGCAACCTTGCAATAAAGGCAGTGTTAATATTCAGCGTTGTGGTTTCCTGTCTGGACTACCTGAAAGGACTGTCAGTCCCCTAGGATCAGCATGTATAAGATGTATTATTTAACAATGTAAATGAATTGTAATCAGTCTGCAGGGTGTTGGTCAGCCTCTTGGGATACTGAAATTATTATGGCCTTTTCTCCCACCTGCATGGCAATGGGTTGTCTAGGAAAGCCTTATTACTTCTTTTGCATATCAACTCTCCAGGTTGGGAATCATTAGTGCAAGTCCCTTAAATAGTGCCCACTGATCTCCAAAATTAAAGTAGTATAAAATTAACTCATATCTTACAAGGTAAGCAAATCTTACAAGATACCATTTGGGGCGTTTATCTATCTATTCACTTGATATCACACAGAATTGCATAGTTCTATCTACCTTCTCAGAAGGTTGTTGCTATGTGTTAAAAGGCACACGTTGTTGATATTTAGTTCTCATTTTTATATTCCATCAAAATCCAAAAATTCTCGGATTCTTGCACAAAAAATTGGTCTAATGTCAGAGTATATACAATCTTACTGCTCCAATGTCTACTCTACCCCATGTGTTTTACTGTTTTATTATGTTGCTAAGTCAGTGATGGTAATGAAAAATATCTATCCGCTTGATTTTGCCCAGGGGAAGCATGGAATTCAGACCTGACACTGTTGATTAAAATGAGAGTGGGAAACTGTGGCTCTACTTGTACTTTTGGTTTTTCAAACCTTTTAAATTGTAACGTCAACTTAATTAAAATATCTTCAACAGCAGGACCACTGCCAAAGTAGGCATTTCTGAGCTAGAGGGACAACTGGATGTTTTGACATAACTCACCCTCCTATCATCATAGTTTCGCGCATTTGATTTTGGTTTTTAGAACTGGGAACTTGGTTGACGAACTGGGAGGTTTGGTTCAATTCATTTTCAGGACAAAGGATGATTCCAAATGCATGCTGTGCTCACAATTATCCAGTGGGGAGCATGGATGGTGCACATGTTCTCACCACTTATGTTGTGTTTCTTTTTTTTTTTTTGTCCTTTTTGATGGCTTGGGATAGATTGGATGGCTGCAATCTGTGAATTATGCTGAGATAGAAGGGGAAGGGATCGTTTCATTTTCTTAACGTTTCCCTCACCCAACCATCATCTTATTATCCTCATTTAATTGTATTAAAGAGATTCACAAGAGAAAAGACTTAACAAAGTTTTTACCTACCTGGTAGAGTCTAGATCAGGGGTAGGCAATCTTGGCTCTTTTATGACTTGTGGACTTCAACTCCCAGAATTTCTGAGCCAGCCAATTCATGGCTGGCTCAGGAATTCTGGGAGTTGAAGTCCACGAGTCATAAAAGAGCCAAGGTTGCCTACCCCTGGTCTAGGTGATCCTGATTACATTTCCACCCATCACAGCCAGCATAGAATTGCTCTCTAAAACATCTGGAGGGACCCCAGATTGAAGAAGGTTATTTCATACACTGATTAATTTGGGAGTGAGGGTTCACACATTATCTGTATGTCTGATTTGTACCAAAAAGAAATGTTTATGCATACGCACTATGATTTTGATCAAATATTAAGTACATAATGTTAACAATGCACAAGGGCTATTAACTGAGTCCCAGTACGTATATTATTAATTTTAGGAATAAATCAGTTTTTGCAACAGCATGCCTATAAGGAGGTTTTTTTTAAAAAAAAAAAAATCAAAAGTGTTTTCCTATTTTCTTAAAGCAAATTAAAAGATTTCTCCATACAATTGGTTCTGGACTCCAGTGTAACCTTCTTGCATGAACACTCTGAACAGCGCACTTGTTGTTTTTCCATGATTTCTTTTTTAAAAAAAAAATGCTACCTTTTTTCATCCTATCTTAACAACAAGATAAATCTCTTCTTGAATCGGGGATATAACACTTTTGAGCCGGAATGTATTTCTGAAGTTAGCTACATGGCATATAAAAGTGATGATGACCTAGATCAGGGATCCCCAACTCCCGGTCCGTGGATCGGTACCGGGCCGCAGCGTGCCAGCAACCGGTCTGCACAAACAAGCAAAGCCCCATCTGTGGGATGCAGGCAGCACACAAAACCATACATTCTCCCGTCCGTGGAAAAAACTTTCTCCACAGAACCGGTCCCTGGTGCCCAAAAGGTTGGGGACCTCTGACCTAGATCTTTTGAACGCCTTCACATCCTGGGCTGCATGTTCCAATGCCAATTTGAATAGCAGCACCTTATTGGCAAAAAATCTTCTGGCTCTAAATTCTCCTTTCCACTACAGGTAGTCCTCGACTTACAACCACAACTGAGCCCAAAATTTCTGTTGCTAAGTGAGACATATGTTAAGTGAGCTTTTTGCCCCATTTTACCACCTTTCTTGCCACAGTTGTTAAATGAATCACTGTAGTTGTTAAGTTAGTAACATGGTTGTTAAGTGAATCTGGATTCCCCATTGACTTTCTTATCAGAAGGTTGTAAAAGGGGATCATATGACTCCAGGACACTGCAACTGTCATAAATACAAATCAGTTGCCCAGCGTCTGAATTTTGATCATGTGACCACTGGGATGCTGCAATAGTTTTAAGTGGGAAAAACAGTCACTTTTTTCCGTGCCATTGTAATTTCGAATGGGCACTAAATGAACTGTTGTAAGTCAAGGACTACTTGTATCAGAGAAGTGCAATGCTGACACAGGTAGTCCTCATTTAGTGACCAGTATTACTTTCTTGTTTTTAAAGTCATTGGGATCCAAAAACCAAGAAAGGCATGCTGTGATTCTTCTAAGCAGATTTCTTTATTGTTCCACACCTGTAGACAGAATTTTCCAAAGCTAAAGCAGACTACAGATCACAAAGACTCTGGGATGCTTGAAACATTCTAAATATGTTTGCCGGCTGCCAAGTGCCCAAATTTTCATGACGTGACTATGGGGAATGTGCTTTTTTCAATGCTGTTGTAACTTTGAACAGCCACTAAACGAATGATTGTAGGTCGAGGACTATCCGTATCTGGTTTCTAATAGTACTGAATGCCTTGTATCAAAAGTGTACCATTATCAAGCCATGGAAATGAGATACTTTTTATATTTAAGATGTGGAGGCCACAACTGGTGTCTACGATGTAGGGACAGAGGTTTTATATTGGCTTTTTGTTTTTCTGCTGTTGTGAGGAAGTAGCGATATCTTCACAATAACTGAGGCAATTTAACTCTCTGATATCACAATTTTCATGTTTTATCACTGGTAAAAACATTCAGTTTTCCCCACTCCTGAAGTTAGAAACATTGCGATAGTTAGCAAAGATTATAGTTTTGTTCACTTTCTTTTTTAATCATTCTGTTGTACGAATGCAGTAGACCAAAATAGTTCCATTTTGAAAGTTTTGCCTCTCAATTCTATGTAGTTTTAAAAAATGGTGAGCCCTGCTTTAAAAAAAAGGAAGCAGTGAAACCATTTTTATTTTTTTTAATCCAAGAATTAATTCACTTCGCTTAAACAATCATGCATAATGATATCCCTGAGTGGAATACAAATATAATTGAAGCTCTACATCCCTAATATGGCCGAATTTACAGAAACCGCCCCATTTTAGGTGGCTTAATTTTAGGGGGAAAAATGGCTCCACTTTGAGCAGAGTCTGTGAATGTGTAAATATTGGATTCAAAGGCCCAGCAACTTGGAAGAAACAGTCTATTGCTGTGCTGGCTAGCCACAGTTGGAAGCAGGTTTCTATGGCGTCCCTTTCTTTTGATCAAGAAAGTTGAATATATATATAAAAAACCCTGAATAGTAACTGGACTTTAGAGGAAAAAATAAAATAAACTTTCCAGTTTAATATTGAGGCTTCTCACCCATCAGTTTTCTTCTGTTGTGTTGCTAGGCAACCTTGACTTGGCCCTTCCTGACAATGAATACCAACTGTTGTTTTGCTTGATTCTTCCTGTGTCACCTTTTTAACTGGAGTCTTGTGGAAAACAAAAGGACTCTTACGAATTCCAGAGGGTTTTAGCAGAGAGATTTATTGCGCAGGTTCAGAAGCAATAGCAATAAGCAATTCTGAACCCCGAGGGCGGGCTCAAACTTCAGTTTTATATTTTTCTCAGGAACAAAGGAATACACATTGAAATACACATTGTAATACATTAGGTTCTTTTCTCACTGGTATACAATGGAGGGTTTACTACATACATTGTATCCATGTGCAATGCGCATTAGGTTAGTCACATATTAGTGACACAGAATTTTCCTAGTGATTATGCATTATTCCTGACACATCATTATTCTAGTAATTGTTCATTATTCCACATTATTCCCCCCTTTGGAATTTTTCTTGCTTAAACTTCCATCATTCGTCCTCCAATTCAGGATCTTTAGAGGGCAACATTTTATATTCCCATATTAAATAACCAACAGGTATTATGATCTGTAGAATCCTCATGTCTTCCACCGTGCGTAGAGAGACAGCTTCCGGAGTGTCTCAGCAAGGTCTGATGTTCACACTGTGTTGAGAACCCGTTGCCGGTAGGGTTCGACAGAGTGTATTTCTTGTAAATTTCAACACTAAAGGTTTGTCAGTTTTATCCACCTTGTAAGTTACTGGATCGGCAGGTGCAGCTGCTTTCAGTCTACTCCAGTGGACCCAGGACTTTCCCTCCAAGGTTTTCACTGCCAATGGAGAACACATGACAACAGTATATGGTCCTTTCCATCTTGGGCTCAAGGGATCTGATTTCCAGTGTTTTACCCATACTCTATCTCCTGGTTTGAACCCATGTGTCGCCGTGACCACTGGAGGGGGTTGTTGTTCCATCATATAATGGCGCAAATTTGAAACAGCTAAATTATGAAGCTGTAACTGGTGTAACAATTTCGGTTGGTCTATTCCCCCCTTATGAGCCAAGTCCGGCCAGCCCTGACTGTCAGGTTTAAATAGACAAGGGGGATGGCCAAACATGAGCTCATAAGGGCTAAGTTGCAATTTAGTGCAGGGGGCCAGTCTGATTGCATACAAAACCATAGGCAAAACGTCTGGCCAATGGAGATGAGTTTTCCAAACAAAATTTGGTAATAAGGTTTTTAATGGTACGGTTAGCACGTTCCACTTTACCAGCTGATTGAGGGTGAAACGCACAATGAAATCTCCACTTAATTCCTAATGCCTGGGCTAAAGCCTTGTTAATCTGATGTACGAACTCAGGGCCATTATCTGATGAAATCTTAGAAGGGCAACCAAATCTAGGAATAATTTCTTTAAGAAAGATTCTGGCAACTTGTATAGCTTTCTTATTTGCAGTTCAAAAGGCCTCGATCCACCCTGAATAGGTATCAATTATAACTAGCAGGGCTACATATTTCTTACTCCTAGGCATATCAGTAAAGTCAACAACGACATAGTCCATTGGCAAATAAGCGATTGGTTGTTGACCAGGCGGTACTACCTGTCCTTGGCGTGCATTTGTTTGAGCACAAATGGAACATTGAGAACACACTTGTGCTGTTAGCGAAGAAGCAAAGGGAAGATAGAAAAATCGTTCAAGCTGCTGTAATAATGCAGTTTTTCCCAAATGATGTTGCTTATGGGCCTGAAAAATAAGGGGGCGGGCAAGCACAAGAGGAACAGCAATGCGTCCATCAGGAAGGGTGTACCAGCCTTTAACCAGTTCAGCTTGTACATCCTGCTTCAACTTTTGGCTTTCCTCTTTCGTATATGTAGCATCAAGTTTTTCCAAGTAAGTGTCTAAATACATGAACCTGGTGACATCTGACTGGAGGGGGGGGGGGCTTCTAACGCGGTTCTTTTGGCTTCTTTGTCTGCCTTCCTATTGCCCTGGGTAATAAGGCTTGAGTCTTTTTGATGTCCAGGACAATGGATGATTGCAACTTTAGACGGTAACTGAGCTGCCTTAATAAGTCTTTTAATCAAAGTTGCATATTGGATGATCTTACCTGTGGAGTCCAAATATCCTCTTTCTTTGTAGATGGTGGCATGTGCATGAATTGTTAAAAATGCATACTTACTGTCTGTATACACATTTAAAATCATCCCTGCAGCTATTTCCAATGCTCGAGTTAGAGCATATAATTCCGCAAATTGTGCACTTGCTTGGCTAGGTAATTGTGCTGATTCTACAGTTGTAGTTTGAGAAACAATTGCATACCCAGAGTATCTAATTCCTTGATCCATAAAGCTGGATCCATCAGTAAACCACTGAAAGTCTGGATTATGCAATGGTTGGTCCGTAAGGTCAGGTCTGCAAGAATATTGTAGTTCTATTGTTTGCATGCAGTTATGAGCAGGCATAGTTGAATCTGGTATTGGCATAAGAGTGGCCGGATTGAGAGTAGAGCATTGTTTCAGTGTAAGTTGTGGATTTTCTAATAAAAGAGCCTGTATCTTTCTAATAAAAGAGCCTGTATTAGCAATCCTTTGATTGCTAATCCACAAATGTCCCTTATTGTCAATAATTGTCTGCAGGGCATGACTAGTACAGACAGCCACCGGAGCAGAAAAGGTTAACTTATTTGCCTCCTGTAGTAACAGCATAACTGCTGCTAGAATTTTTAAACATTGTGGCCATCCTTGTGCTGCCATATTTAATTGCTTTGACAGATAAGCGACTGGGCGATTCCACTTTCCCTGTTTTTGGGTAAGTACTGCTAAAGCCACATTCTGCCTCACATCGACATAAAGTGAAAATGACCTAGATATATCCGGCAGTCCTAGAGCTGGCGCTGTAGTGAGGGCTTGTTGAAGACGTTGCATTGCTTGGGTTTGCTCTTGTTGCCACAAAAGAGGTTCATTTTCTGGTCCTCTTAAAACTTGGTACAATGGTTTAGCCGTGAGAGCGAAATTAGGAATCCAAATCCTACAGAAGCCTGTAATCCCCAGAAAGACTCTAACTTCCTGTTTTGTTTGGGGGATGGGAATCTGTAACACAGCCTACTTTGTTACAGAGTTCTCTGTCCTTGTGATAGTTCATAGCCTAAATACATTACAGTCATTTGAACTAATTGTGCTTTCTTTTTGGACGCTCTGTAGCCACAGTCTTGTAACATCCTGGGCAGTTTGGATGTGTTTTCAAAGCAATCCTCCCTGTTTTGTCCAGTTATCAGAACATCATCCACATATTGAAGGCAACAGTCCTCTTCTCTGACTAACTTCAAATATGCAAGATCTTGGGCTAAGGCTTGGCCAAAACACGTGGGTGAATTCTTAAAGCCTTGTGGTAGTCTAGTCCAGGTATATTGAGTCTTAACTTGTGTTTTTGGATTAGCCCATTCAAATGCAAAGATCTGCTGACAACTCTCAGCTAAAGGTATGGTGAAAAACGCATCCTTTAAGTCCACAACTGAAAACCATTTAGCTGATGCGGGTATTGTACTCAAAAGAATATATGGATTAGGAACAGTCACGTGTAGGGTCAAGGTCAGTCCATTCACGGGGTGTAAATCCTGGACTGGTCTCCACTGCCCGTCGGGCTTACGAACAGGTAGAATTGCAGTATTCCAGGGTGACTGAATTTTGGTTGGCCATTCCTCTGGGGGCACTCCCTTTGCCAGTGTCCTTCCTGTTTACAGATGGCACATTGGTTGGGTCTGATGCGCATTCCCCCAAGGCTACTGCTAACATTTCAGCCTTCTTTTTTTCTTTTTGATCTGACTTACGCTCTTCTTCCTTTTCATGATTACGGAACACTTTCTGAGCTATTTCCATGATCTCTGCTATATTCTTCCCTAATGCCCCTTCTGTGCGTTGTAACTTTTTCTTTATGTCTGGGGCACTTTGGGTGATAAATCTTTCAATTAGGAGTGGGCAATTCTGTGCCACTTCCATATCAAGACCTGTATTTATTTTATAGGCTTCTATCAGTCGGCTTGCCAAATACTAGCTTGCGGCTTCCCTCAGAGCTTCTAAACATAAAAGCCGATAATTCCGCAACAAAGTTTGGTGTTGTATATCGTTAGCTTTCCAGTCCGGTCTCTCTTCTACTGCTTCGGTATCTCTGTTTGCCTGATAATTCGCTCCCCCATCAGGGTGTCGGCGGGCAAGCACTTTTAATTTATCTAACCTATATTTCTCTCTCCCCTCCATATCCAGCAAAGTAGAAATGAATTGCTGCATATCATCCCATGTGGGGTTATGCGTCTGGAAAATGGTGGAGAATAGGTCTATTACTTCTTGAGGTTTTTCTGAAAATGGTCCATATTGCTGACGCCAATTGAGTAGATCAGTGGTTGTAAAGGGAACATACTGGAGCATCAGAACATTGGCGTTGTTTGGTCCAGGGACCAAAACTTCTCTTAGAGGGGCTATCGTTTCTTCTGTTTTTTCTTTTGTATTACTTCTAGTTCGACTAGAAACTGATGTTTTGCTGTCATCACTATCCAAGTCCTGTTTTTCCTTCTGAACGGTTTGTTCTTTTTTTCCCTTTCTTTTCACACCGGCTTCTGGTTGAAGGTGGACTTTATTCCTTTCAACCGGAGGGGGTGGAATTTGATGATATATTTCCCCTTCTTCTCTTCTAGGAACATAGGGCGGGGGCCTGGCAACTTCCTCCCTTTCTTCCTGGCTCAAAATCTTAGCTTTTGTCTGAGGTTTGGCTTTTTGGCTTGCCAAATATATTTTAGCACATTCTATCTGACACTTTGCTAACCATCGAGGCTTTTCTGCAATATTAATCTGCTATTGGTCTATATAGGGATATTGGTCCCAATGACTACTTCCAGTCACAATTTGATGAACCCATGCCACGAGTTCGGGATTCGCCAATCCCTCTTTGGGCCACCCTATGCCAAAGGTGGTCCATTCAGATTCACAGAATTTTTTTAATATGGCTGGATTTGGTTGTGGATCCCCATAGTCCCTAGAAAAACCTTTTTTAAAATTTGCCAACATACACTGAAGTGGCGTCTGACCAACGCCCTTCTTAGTCTGGTTTCCTCCCATTCCTCCTTAACACACTACCACCGACCTGGAGTGCCGGACGTTCCAACGGTCACTCTTCAGGAAATGCGATGGTTTAACCACCCACACAATCCTACCTATTGAAGACTTAAGGACGCTGCCTTGTCTTCTAAGGGGTGATCAATCCCCTCTTCTGATCCAAACGGGATCAGGTATCCCCTTTTTATAATACTTGCCTGCAGGCATTCCAGACCCTTCTGTGGATTCAAGACCCGTCTGCTACCCTTCGTAGATCCTTGACTGGAGTGCTTCGCTGGTGGGTGCATTCCCCTCCCTTCCCGTCAAGGTCTCCCCGTAGACAAAGGCTACGGAGCCGGCTTGGAGGAGTCATCGTTAGGAGAGGGGCTACTCACCAGGGCAATCCGTCTGGAAGGTCAACGGCCTCTTCCTAAAAGTCCCATCTGGAGTCGCCATAATTCTTGTGGAAAACGAAAGGACTCTTACGAATTCCAGAGGGTTTTAGCAGAGAGATTTATTGCGCAGGTTCAGAAGCAATAGCAATAAGCAATTCTGAACCCCGAGGGCGGGCTCAAACTTCAGTTTTATACTTTCCTTTTCTCAGGAACAACGGAATACACATTGAAATACACATTGTAATACATTAGGTTCATTTCTCATGGGTATACAATGGAGGGTTTGCTACATACATTGTATCCATGCGTAATGCGCATTAGGTTAGTCACATATTAGTGACACAGAATTTTCCTAGTGATTATGCATTATTCCTGACACATCATTATTTTAGTAATTATGCAGACAAATCATTATTTTAGTAATTGTTCATTATTCCACATTAGGAGGAATTGGCCTGTGGCATAATGTCAGATGCTCTTTTTCACAAAGCAGGGTTTACCAGGAAATGTAACTCGGTTCTTTGTTAAATTTTTCAGCCATTTAGCAGACAGTGACTACTTTTAAAAAAAGAACTTGCTCTCTCTCTCTCTCTCTCTCTCTCTCTCTCTCTCTCTCTCTCTCTCTCTCTCTCTCTCTCTCTCTCTCTCTCTCTCTCTCTCTCTCTGTGTGTGTGTGTGTGTGTGTGTGTGTCTGTATGTGTATGGAAGCTAAATTTAGGACATAAATGTGCAGACAGATGTTGTAAGGCTGCTTGATCAATGCGTAGAGAATGTAGACTTGCTGGTTATACTTGCTTGTTCTTTTGAAAGGCCTCTGCATGGCACTCAACATTTTAGGTGGCTCAGGACTCTATCCAATTAATTGAACCCATTATCATCTTTCAAACTGACCAAATGTAGTTTTTGTTTTACATTCCAGACTGAGAGACACATCATCTGACTGTAATCCATTATCTGTATATATATTGTATAAAATGATCTGACTATGTCCTCTTTATCTACCTGTTGCTCCTGGAGTAACCTTGAACACTGATAGCCATAAATTGGTAGTGGTCTTCCTGGAAACTTAATAGGGCTTTGCTTTTAAAAACAAATCTAGAAATCCAAGAAAAAGCAAAAATTGGAGGAACTATCATTTTCCTTCTTATTTCTCCTATTTTGATTATCCACCACTTCCCATATGTTAAGTGCAACCATAAACATCTCAAAGGTTGTTCATCAAGATACTATACTCAAGAAATCCTCACTTTCAGTGCAGGTTCATGACAAACTAAACATCCCTGAAGGAGTGGGGATGGCATTGCAGCAGAGACTGGTGGCCAGATAGTGAATTCTGGCTGGCAAAAATCTCTCCAGAAAAAGGAGAGATTGTGAGATTGTCCACTTGTATTCTGGACATCTGTTTCTCATGTATAGACTACAAGAACTGAGGTTTTTGTGATCGACTTGTGAGTCAAATGGGGAGTTGTTGAATTTCAACCAAACGTACAGCCTTATTGTAGCCTATATGGATCTAAGATTTGTCAAGCCTCATTTCATAATCATTTTTGATATTTATATTAATTGTTATGGAGAGGGAAGTCATATATAGGAAATACAAATGATGTCGCAGTAGCAACTGCCTGCCTGTGGACGGCTCTAGATTGAGCTGATACAGGCAAAAGATTTCTTCCTCCCAAATTTGGGCCGACAGGGTGCATCAAAAAAACACTCAAGATAAATCTCCTCCCCTGGTCTCTTCCCTCCCTGATACAGCTGACAAAGTGAGAAAGAGCCTGTGGCTTAGGGTCAACACAGCTGCCTAATGTGCAAGCAGCCCAGGTTCGAATCTCAGAAGGGTATGGCTGGCTTATGAGAGCTAATCAGCTTGAAATAGCTATCCCAGTCCCCCTTAATTCTTTGTTAGCAATCCAAAAAATTAGGAGATATATATATATATATGCAGGTCTTGGCGTATTCGGGTCTTTTCCCGTGTAAGATTGAGAGTATTTTGGCGACGTTTCGATGAGGTCCCACTCGTCATCTTCAGGCTAGGGTCTTCGGCTTCGTGCTTGTGCGAGCAAAGTGTGATTGGAGCTGCCGTCTCTCTCTATATATTGGTGGTGGGGATATGGAGTGCTGGCTTAGTTGCTATAGGTGGGTTGGTTGGCTGTGTAGGGATTGGTTGGTTGGTTGGCTGTGTAGGGGTTATTTGCTGATTGTTCAGCTGTTTCGTAACATCCTGAGTAGTTGAGGTGCTGGCTGTGTGCCCATTAGTCTTTTGTGTTATAACGACCTGGGTAATGGGTTGTGTGATTACATCCTGAGATCTAGTGTAGTGATATCCTGAGTTTTGTGTTGCAACATCCTGGGTGGTTGGCTGTATTGTAACATCCTGGGCTTTAGTGTTGTAACCTCCTGAGTTCTGTGATGTGATGTCCAGAGCAGAAGGCTGTGATGTAGCATACCGGGCTTTGGTTTGGCTCCGAGTTTGCGGTCTAGTTCTGTGTTCATGGCGTGTGTCCGTTTGTTTTGTGTGGGGGTCAGAGGGAGGTGCAGCAGCTGGTGATGTCGTCGTGGTTTGGCTTCTGGATGGTGGTTGCATTTCGTCTGGGGGATGGGTTTGGGCTTGGGTTTGGGTCTGGTGAGGGTGAATGGTAGTGGTGTACTGTGTTGTTCTGGGTCCGGTGTCAGTTTTCGTGGCTAGGACTTGTTTGTTGATTAGGGCTAGTTTCCAGATGTCTGGCAGGCGGGAGGTATCGTCACGTTTATTCATGCTGTGGGGGTGTTTTTTCTATTTCGATGGCTTCCATAATTATTCTCTTGTTGTGGTGTTCAGTTTTGGAGATTAGTTTGGTTCCTTCAAAATCAATTTCATGTCCTGTAGCTTTAAGGTGCTGGAAGAGGGAGGAAGTTTTTTCTTCTTTTCTGACTGCGTTCTTGTGTTCTGCGATGCGGGCATTTATTCTCCTATTAGTTTGTCCA
>NW_015387732.1:14017-36149 GCF_001527695.2 Protobothrops mucrosquamatus | reverse complement strand
CTGTCAAGGCTTCTTTGATAGGCACTTGGGTGAAGAGGGATGTGACATCGAAGCTCACGAGTAGGTCGCTGGGTTGTAGGTTTTGTTTCTTTATTGTTTCTATGAAGTGGAGTGAGTTTTGTACGTGTGAGGAGATGGATTCTGTGTAGGGCTGAAGTTGTTTGGCGAGAAATTTGGCAAGATTCTGTAGAGGTGAGCCAATGGAGCTGACTATGGGTCTGCATATATATGCATGTAATTGCAATGCAGAATCTGGACTAAAGATACTTTTAACCTTGAATTTTACTTGTCTTACATTGAATGTGAAGAATCCAGAAGTAATTTTCCATATGTCATTGGAGTTAAAAGAAAGATATCAATAAATGCATCTTCTCTGTGTTTGTACATGTAGTATATAGGCCTGCTAGCTTACCATTGGCTCCAAAGTCTTTTCTACTGTGCGTAATAACAGTACTCAATAAATAATAGGACATGCTCTTTTTTTTTTTTTGCAATTTCCAGTGCTGTCTAGTTTCTCTGAAGTTTAATTTTATTTGTCTTGCAGAAGGGATTGTAAGAATCTCGAATGTATTTTTCAATCCATGCAGGTATTTGTGAATGTTCTTATGATTGCCTTTAATGATGCTATGAGATGCCATTGATGTCAGACCTCATTTTAATGAACATGTGTGATATTATGGGATGCAAATATGTAACATGTTTGACTACATGTAACTGATTTCCTACGCAAAGCGGACTATTATCCTGCCCAATCAACTTTCCTCTTGCATGTTTTTTGTTAACTATAAAAAGGAATGTAAGATGAGTCTCAGGGTTCTCCATTTTCATAGGGAGAACTTTTATCAGGATACCCTAATAAATTGTTTTTAAATGATCTTCTGACTCGTTCGCTTATTGGGAAGATAAAACCGAGGCAAGAAGCCTGTCAGGCATGTGACACAAAGATTTAGCATACCATCTTAAGATGGACTGCTTCTTTTTTTCACCTACTAGCACACTGAAGGAATACAATATATATACTGTATGTATTAATTAACGTCAAGAGAGATGCATTTTTTAAACTGAAAAGGTTAAAAGGTCATAAAAGGTCTTCTTCTAAGTGGATGGTTTCTAAATTTACCTATCCTTACTGTGGGGTTCTTTCCGTTACATTAACATTTTTATCTGATATAATTTGGACACCATGGTTTTTGAGGGCAGAAGAGGTGAGGGAATCAAATCATAGAATTTATCTGACCAGTAAATTTAAATTCGCCTGACAATAAAATAGGACAAGCTTACTTTATTTTTGTTTTAATTAGGAAATTAAAGTCCTATCTGCAAGTCCCCTAGAGCAAGTAATTAAAAAAAGTATCATTTATATAGGAAAATTCAAAATAGCGCAGGCAAGCTCAAAATTGAAAAAATGTATATTTACACATTATACGCCTGCAAACTGGAAATGGGGGCTCACTGGTCATTGGACCTAAGATTCCTGAACTTTTAAGACCTTGTTTAAAAAGTTGCTTTACTGCTATAATTTGTGTCTCCTAATCGTATGCATTAAGAAAAACATCTCCCTCCATTTACTTATATTATTAAATATTTTTAGTTATCAGGTATCTTCTACGTGAATGACTTTTTTTTTAATAGAGAGAAAGATAGTTAGGTTTGTTTGAATGTCCTTGAGGAAACTACCTGCTGCTTGGGGAAAAAAAAAGTTTTCTAACTTTGTAAAAAACAGGAAGTGCTCATTAAAATAAAACTCTTCCTCCAGGAAATTTGCAGCAACATAAAGATGGCATAGTTAACAATAACATTCCAGTGGTACCTTTGTTACAAATACCATTTAAAAGGAAGGAAATTCTTTTTGCAGCTTTACGCCTTCTAGAATCCCATCCCTGATGTGGAATCTGTAAATCTACAGAGCATTTCTTAACGATCCATCTAAATGTGAGGCACAATATCCCCTTAATTGGACTTTTCCATCTGGTGAGGTTTACATAAAGAGAATAAGAAACCTCTTCCTGATTCTGGCTTAGTGCCTCACTTTGCATCTCTTGCAAAAATATCCAACAGAGAACTGCCAGAATTCTGGATTTAGTGGTTTAATCTCCCTTGATCTCAAAATGCTGCTTAGCTTCCTTCACTTGCACACGGCCTCCTCCTCCTCTCTCTGCATTGAGGCAGTAAGTTCCACTAGCCTTCATGCTTCAGGGTAATATTTAACTTTTAAAGTGGTCAATAGGCTTGGACTACTTTAAAAGTTAAATATTAATATCTATAGCAGTGATGGCGAACCTTTTAGAGACCGAGTGCCCAAACTGCAACCCAAAACCCACTTATGCATCGTTGGGTGCCGGGTGGGTGTGGCCCATTGGCTGGGTGTGGCCCATTGGGTGGGCGTGGCCCATTGGCTGGCTGTGGCCCATTGGGTGGGCGTGGTTGCGGTGGTAACAGCAGACTGGGTGGGACTAAAAAGTTCAATCAATCAATTCCAACTTTGCAAGATCTTTTTTTTTTCGTGAGAAGTTGAAATTGACTGATTGATTGAACCTTTTTTTTTTTTTTTGCACACGCCGGTGGAGGCCTAAAGCGAAAAAGGTTTTATAAAATCCAGCTAAACGCCTAGGACTGGGACAACGGCGCGCGTGCCCACAGAGAGGGCTCTGAGTGCCGCCTCTGGCACCCGTGCCATAGGTTCGCCACCACTGATCTATAAGATGTAGCTAACACCTGACCCATGTCCATCATTGCACAGGTATGTAAAAGAATGTTCTCTTTCCCGTGCCAAAAGAATTTAAATCCATGATCGCATAAATTTTACTTCTTACGTCCTCAGAGGCAATCAACAGGGTACTACAGAGTATTCATTCCTAGTTTTCAAAAAGACTTAAATTTTAATGGGCAGACATGTAAACATATAGTATGTAAAATTGTTATGGGTTTAACATTTTCCCCCCATTTGTTTCAAGATTAGTGCAGAATGTATCTAATACCAAGTTTAAATGTTAAAGGTTGTCATGTTTTATCATTGATAATTAAGGTTGCTAATTAGTAAATATATTCTGTGACCATATTGAGCTACAGATGGCCAAGTTTCATTCCCTTATCAGATGAAATTTCAAGAATTAAGTATTTTTCAGATCTTGCTTGTCTGCCTGGGGTTTTCTTTTTGTAACTGGAATCAGTGTAATTTCCAAATATTGTTTAAAAATCATTCTATTTATTCTAAGAAAAAAATAGAAAAAAAATTGGCATATGAATATTAGTATTACTGTAATTTAATAAACCTCCCCTGCTGCCTCCCATTTTTAGACCATTGCAGGTGTCACACAAAAGTGCTCACCAGGGGAGGATTAATTTATAAGAAACAAAAGTCATGTCCTCTTGATTCTGATCTACTTAGAATCTGACATCTTGTTTAAGACGGTTTAACTCGAGGTTGCAAGATTGGTTTAGGGTAGCTTACATCCAAGACTATTTCCTGTTGATTGCTTTTATTATACTATTTTGAGTATCATAAAGCAGAGGTGTCAAACTGCCAGCTGGTGGGCCGGATGCATCACACAAAAGCCGCACCCACCCTAGCTCCAGCAAGGGGAAAGAAGTCACGATACGACACGTCACGTGACGCGGTGAGTTTGACATCCCTGTCATAAAGTATCATTTTAAAGTCTGGTTATTTCATGAATCATTTATACATTTTTAAACGTTAACTGCCATATACCAGGCTTTAAAACAGGGGTGTCAAACTCAATTTCATTGAGGGCCGCATCAGCATTACGGTTGCCCTTGGGGGGCCGGGTGGGTGTGGCCATAGTGGGTGTGGCCTACTGGGTGGGCATGGATGGAGTGGGTGTGGCCTACTGGGTGGGCATGGCCAGCTCTACATCGTTCGCGTCAAGGGGGCCTGTGGGGGCCTGGGCAGGAGTGGGACAGATCTGAGGGTCTCTGGCAAAAGGGGGTGGGACCGGGGCAAGCACCAAGGCATGGTCCATTTCTTCATTCCTCACAAATGGTGACACCTCCCCAGCATGCACCCAGGGGGCAGGGCTGACACGGCAGGGGCTGGTTCCTCGCTGTTTCTAGACGGCCTTGTGGAGCTAAGTCAAATGCATTTCAGCATAGGTGGCCACCACAAAATTGTACATTGGCTCCCGGCCGGCCTGGAGCCGTTCTCTCACTGTTTCCAGGATGGCTTCGCGGGCCACATGAAACCACTTCACGGGCCGCATCCGGCCCCCGGGCCTTGTGTTTGACATGTCTGCTTTAAAAGAAGGAGAAGATAAAAAAAAATGGGAAAGAGGAAAGAGAGAAGGTGGAAAATAGAAAAAAAATGCATATACATAGGAGAGCCAATATAACGCAGCATTTAAAGGTGTTAGATTACGATAAGGAGGCCGGGTTGGGAAAGCCACAGATAAAGTGCCTTAGGATCCAAAAGAAAAGACAGGATAGAAATAGCTAAACAAATGTTCATATGGATAAGTAAAGACATTACAAATTACAGATATAAATAAATAAAATAAACTCTTAAGTTTCTAAAAACAAACCTAGGCTTTATAGATCTCAGCTGTTATTAGGTTCACTTTAAGATAACTTTAAGACTTAGTCAGTTTGGTCAAATGCTAGAAACTGGGCAGCCCGGAAGTTCAAATCCAGCCTTAGCCATGAAAGCCAACTGGGTGACTGGGCCAGGCAAGTCTCTCTCTTTGTCAACCCAACTCGCCTTGGTTGTTGTGGGGAAAATAAGGGAACTAAAGGAGTATTGGAGACGTTCACCACTTTGACTTGTTTTATAAACATAAAGGTGGGATATAAATTAAATAAATAAAATAAAATAAATAAAATAACACCTAGTCTGAAATCCAGCAGTTCTCCGTTAATTCAAAGTGTTGGGGAGCTGGGGCACTCAAAAGCTCTTGTAGTTAAAAAGGGTGCACATTAGCAAATACACTCTTGGTGCCCTTGGGATGGGTATGTTGGGATTGATTTTGCTCTGCATTAAAGATTCTTTTGCATCTTTGGCATCTAGGGCAGGGGTCCCCAACCTTGGCAACTTTAAGACCTGTGGACTTCAACTCCCAGAATTCCCCAGCCAGCCATTCTGGGAGTTAAAGTCCACAGGTCTTAAAGTTGCCAAGGTTGGGGACCCCTGATCTAGGGCAGTGGTGGCGAACCTAAGGCACGGGTGCCAGAGGCGGCACTCAGAGCCCTCTCTATGGGCACGCACACTGTCGCCCCAGTCCTAGGCCTTCAGCTGGGTTTTATAAAACCTTTTCGCTTTAGGCCTCCGCCGCCATGTGCAAAAAAAAAAAAGGTTCAATCAATCAATCAATTTCAATTTCTTGCGGGGAAAAAAAAAGACCTTGCAAAGTTGGAATTGATTGATTGAACTTTTTAGTCCCACCCAGTCTGCCGTTACCACCGCAGCCACGCCCACCCAATGGGCCATATCCAGCCAATGGGCCACATCCACCCGGCACCCGACAATGCATAAGTGGGTTTGGGGTTGCAGTTTGGGCACTCGGTCTCTAAAAGGTTCACCATCACTGATCTAGGGTATCTAATCTGATGAAATTTCCTTCTTGGACAAATCATGCAGTTGTAGTGATGGGTAGGGCTTCTTTTTTGTGCCTTCCAATATTTTAGTTATTTAAAAAGTACATGTAACATCTGTAGAATTTTGTAAGTTTTCAGAAATTTCAGCTACTACTGTGAGTTTTATTGTAGTTGTATTAACATCTGCTGCTGATTTTTATGGTGTATTCAGATTTTTATGGTTCCATGTTTTATGTGCCCTTTTTTTATGGCAAGCTGTTTCTAAAACACTTCTTAGTGGATGATATATACATGTTAGAAAAAATAATCATGCTGCTTTGATGAAATAGACTAGTAGTTCATATTTCTTTAAAGACATCTCATATTTATTGTTTTCTGAAGGTCTGTAATGGAGCCATTGCTCCCAATACCTCTTCATAACTTTATTAAATAAATAAACAAATTAGAAAGTTAAGAATTTTCAACTCTAAAATATAACTTATTTGGCGAATGAAGATTAGGTAGCAGTTTGTTCTCTTCTTGGAGGCATGATTACTCTTAGAAGATGACTGATATTCTATTAATCCTTCAGTCAGTCTTGACTCCCGCCATCTGTGTAGACAGATATATGCGGGTTTTTTGGCAATATATTCGAAAATGATTTCGTAATATCCTCTTTAGAGATATTTTTTTTATTTTTCAATCTAGGGCTGAAAGCACTCGTCTGGCTTTTGTGTTGATTTGGGAATTAGAACTCATATTTTTATGCTTTTGATCAATCACTCTTAACTGATACGTCAAATTGATATGTTGTGTCAAAGCTACTTCTGATCGTTCAAGGGAAATGCTTGAATTCTTTTATGTATATATATATCTTTTTTTCTCTTTCCCATTTCTCAGTATCTTTTTATAAGTAGACTTGGGAATTCCACTCTTCCCTCTTTGTTTTTCATATTTTTTTAACCCTGCATTTTACTTCCAATGTGATGTGAGCAGTGCTGCTTTTTACAACTGGAAAAGTTTGACTTTCAATCTAGTAGAGTTGACATATTTTGTCAAGAATTTTTTTTAAAAAATGGCTGTTGTTTAAGAAATTCATCTCTCTTGCAATTTAATGCCTTTAGTGCATTTGGCTTTACTGAGGGCTGCAAAAACAGAAGCAAACAAAACACATCTTAACAATCAATTATGTCGGGTACACGTTTTAACCAGCACATTAGATACGTGGAAGAATTGATTGCAGCATTGCCTTTGACATTTTGGTGGGTGCATTTATTCCTTCAGGGTATGACAGCACTGGCCTTTACAGGGAATATATTATTATACTCCACTCTTAAGTATAATACTACAAGAATTTTTATTATAATGCATTAAGAATCTTTCGTTTTTTTAATAGCAAAGATGTATCTCTGGAACCATCTCTTCTGAATGTTGTATCTCACCAATCTCTCTTTCTGATGACATAACTTCCCCTTTGATAAAAACAAAAAGGCTGCTCTTATCCAAATAAGACCTTTATAAGTTTATAGGCTTTCTTTTAATATAGTTTAATTAAGATTCCTTAATCTTAAATTAAATTTAAGCAGGGACTTGAGTGTATGCCCTAATGCAGGGGTGTCAAACTCAATTTCATTGAGGGCCGCATCAGCATTACGATTGCCCTTGGTGGGTGTGGCCAGGGTGGGCATGGCCTACTGGGTGGGCGTGGCCAGCTCTACATCCTTCACGTCAAGGGTGCCTGTAGGGGCCTGGGCAGGAGTGGGACAGATCTGAGGGTCTCTGGCAGAAGGGGGTGGGACCGGGTCATTCCTCACAAAGGGTGACACTCCTCAGCATGCACCCAGGGGGCAGGGCCAATGTGGCAGGGGCTGGTTCCTCGCTGTTTCTGGACAGCCTTGTGGAACTAAGACTGAATGCATTTCAGCATAGATGGCCACCACAAAATTGTACATTGGCTCCCAGCCAGCCTGGGCCAAGGCAGCGCAGGCCGTTCCCTCACTGTTTCCAGGATGGCTTCGCCGGCCACATGAAACCACTTCACGGGCCGCATCCGGCCCCCGGGCCTTGTGTTTGGCATGTCTGCCCTAATGGCTCATTACAATTCTACAATATTTGTAGGTTTTTATGGACGTAAAATTGCAGTAACATGGCTAGAAGGAAACGATAAGGCTTTAGATGCTTTAGCTTTAAAATACAGACAAGCAGTAATTTTTAAGCAAAATAAGTGAATGTGAAAGCAGTGAATGTAGTGGGTCCTTTCTGACACATTTCTGGTCTGGCAAGAAGCAAAAGAGGCAATGGGGAAATGGTGTGCATGTGTCAGTAGGGATTTTAACTTACTTTCAGCAGCTGCTTGCAAAGCAGTAAAAGGACAAAGCAGAACAATTGTAGGCGAAAGGAAAAAGAGCAGGGGGATATTCAGACAGCAGGAGCTGCCTAGAGAAGTACTCCATTTTGGCAGTGTTTTCCACTGCAGAGAATTTGGGGAGTGGAAGCCCTTGGCCCTGGGAACTGCCCAAGTTGGGAAACACTGGCCTTAAAACATTGCCTTATAAAACCCATTTGCTAATGTAAAAAATGGAACCTGTGATAAATAATCTATATAAATAAAAATGTAAATGTTCGTTTGTTCAAAATCTTAAATCTCCGAAAGTTCTTCACCGATTGCTTTGAAATTTTGACACAACGTTGCATTCGAATACGCGCGTGTTTTTATATACCTACTATTATATAGATGTCACACCTGTGACAGGTAAAAACATGCTTTTTTTGAAAAACAGCGCCATCTGTTGGACGTAAAAGCTTTCTCTTTTCTTTCTTTTGCATTTAACCAGACTGAGCCACAGCAACGCGTGGCTGGGTACAGCTAGTTGGATATAACCATGAAAGGGCTAGCACAGGGGTAGGCAACCTTGGCTCTTTTATGACTCGTGGACTTCAATTCCCAGAATTCCTGAGCCAGCATAGCTAAGGAAGTACACGAGTCATAAAAGAGTCAAAGTTGCCTACCCCTGGGCTAGAGCATGGGTATCCAACCTTTTGGCTTGCCTGGACTGCATTGAGTGAAAAGGAATTTGCATTGGACCACGAATAAAATATGGAATATAGTTAATGTATACAAATAACAAACTTTCTTTATTTTTTATACTAGCTGTCCAGGGCTACATTCAGCCCGTGGGCCCAAGGTTGCATATGCCTGGGCTAAAGCATACCTGTAGTGGCTGGGAACACAGGGGCAAGCAAGGAAGTTGTTGTAACAACAACAAAGAATTGCCCTCTCTCTCCTCTATCTAAAGAAAACAAAAACCGTCAACTTAGAGTAGGGAACGCTGAATTAGGGAGAAGACTTCCGATACAGGGATTGTTGTTTATGTAGATGTAAGTAACTAAGATCACCTGAAACTCTTAAAATGTTAAGCTTTTGGCTTAACTTGTGTTGATAGTTAAATACTTCAGTGTCTCTGAGGGATTAATACCACAAATATGATTATTCCCTGTAGTTTCATGTCCTTTGCACATGCGCATTGATTTGTATAGCTTCTTTTTATGCATCTTGAAACCTCATTACCTCCAAAGACTTCCAAACAAGAGCAATGAAGCTATTTTATTTATTATGACTATTCCACGGTCTGCTTAGCAATCTTACCTTTCCTTTGTACCATTCACTGGGAGATTAATTTTTTAATATGTTGCATGTGATTTTAGCAGCACTATATAGACCATAGGTTTATCCCGGAAGTCTGATTTACAGATTTTTTCCATCATTTTTTAAAACTAAAGCTTAATTTATGATTAAAGCTTGCTCTATTCCGATTCCTAACTGGACCGTATCTTTCTCTCTAATATCCCTCCAACTAAGGCTACAGTTACTTGAAGTGGTGCTATATATTTTAATGCATTTCAATCATTCTTATATTTTCTCTGATCTGCTAGTACTGTGGTGGTGAACCTATGGCACGCGTGCCACAGGTGGCACGCAGAGCCCTCTCTGTGGGCACGCGTGCCATCGCCCCAATCCTAGGCCTTCAGCTGGGTTTTATAAAACCTTTTCGCTTTTGACCTCCGCCGCCGTGTGCAAAAAAAAAAAAGGTTCAATCAATCAATTTCAACTTCTTGCGGAAAAAAAAAGATCTCACAAAGTTAGAATTGATCGATAGAACTTTTTAGTCCCACCCAGTCTGCCGTTACCACCACAGCCACGCCCACTCAATGGGCCATGCCCACCCGGCACCCAACGACACATAAGTGGGTTTTGGGTTGCAGTTTGGGCACTCGGTCTCTAAAAGGTTCGCCATCACTGTGCTAGTACATTATGTGGGATTCCTAATGGTGCAACAGGCTGAAACGAAGAGGAAAAGGATCCTTTGTACAAGTAGTTGATGGCAGGGAAAGTACTATAAAGTTGCTGTTCCAAGGCAGGAAGGGAGGCCGGGTTGTGCAAAACCTCTAGGAGAGGAAGTAAAGATTCTTTGCCTTTTTCCTTCTGAGCTCAGCCCTTACCATCACAGGTTTGCTTAATCATTCCAAAGTGCATGAACACATTTGGTTAGATGTGCATCAAACATACAGTGCAAGAATCCTTCACATTGTTTGGGTCAATCCTTATTTGGAAAATCCTGGATACAGGTACTCCTTGGCTTACAACCGTTCGTTAGTAACTGTAGTTACAATAGCATGGAAAAAAGTGACTTACGCCCGTTTTTCACACTTATGACCATTGTAGCATCCCCATAGTCACCTGATCAAAATTCAGACGCTTGGCAACTGGCTTGTATTAATGACAGTTGCAGTGTCTGGGGTCATGTGATCATCTTTTGCAACCTTCAAAATCAATGGAAAAGCTAGATTTACTTAATGATATGTTTCTAACCGAACTGCAGTGATTCACTTAACAGCTGTGGCAAGAAAGGTCATAAAATGGGGCAAAGTTCAATTGTCTCACTTAGCAACATAAATTTTGGGCTCAGTTGTGATCATAAATCGAGGACAACCCGGTATTAACAATTTTTCTACTAAATTTGCCATCAAGTCTCTATGGAAAGAGTCCACTCTTCTTTTGAGGTAGCGTTAGGCTGAATTGTGCCCAGAACCAGAATGCTGGTTCTTTTCTATAAAATTTAAGTGGGCATGAATTGAATGTCTAAAGGATTTTCTCTTATCTAAACCAGCATCCATCTTTCTTCCTAAATATATAACAAATAAAAATATTTTATCAGTCATGTTCCTATGAGCGATGTAAAGAAAATTTCAAAATAATCGGCAAGATAATATACAGTATATTGTTTAAAAAAAAAATTGGATTCCAACTAATTTAAGTCCCATTAATTGGTCTATTCTCCAAACTCTAAATGTACCCCCTAAAATCTCTCATCACTTTTTAAAATATTATTGCACCGTGTGCCAGCTTTTGACCTTCTTGTGGAACTATTTTAGCTATTATGACTTCGTAATGAATACATTTAGGCATGTCTACTGGCGGACTGTCTGATATTTAATATTCACAAAGAGAAATGAGATTCCAAAGAGGAATAATACAAAGAATGGAATGCAACCTCCCTCATCGGAGGGTTGAAATGAATGTATGGTTGAATCATTCTGGAGAATCTCCTGTAGGACAGCTGGACTCTAGCATATGAGTCATAGGCAGTAAGTTCTACTCATTCTTGCAGCATTATATGCTCTGTTAATTAAAATTAAAATTTAGCAGCGAACACAAATGCACATTAGAGAAGATTACTACCTTGTCTTAATGTCATGTCTGTCATTCTTCATTAACAAAATGTATATCTGTTCAGCCTGCTGAGCCCCGTAGATCCTCTTTTCCATAGCTCACCAGGAGATTGATCTAAAAGGATTTTTTTTGCAATGTCTTATGATAAGCTGAATGATTCGAATTAATTAACGTAGGCTATTTTTTTAAAAAAAATATTTTTGCCATGAAGCTAACTTAAAGTGTTCAGTAAAGACCATTTCATGTTGGAGAAGGTCTCCTGGTTCCAATCTGGTGAAAACTGAAATTCAAAATTTATGGAAAACACCATGGTACTTAAAAAAATTATTAAGTTTCAGCATAGGATGAAATACAAAAAAAGCAAAAAAAGAGGGGTTAGGGAAAGGAGAGGTTAAAGAAAAAGCAAAAACGGTAGTGCAAAAAAAAGAAAAGAAAAAGGAGATAAAAGAAAAACTTTCAATTGTCTTTGATCAGATACAGATATAAAATACATTAGTCTCTTATTCTAAAATCAAAAACAATAGACAGGATTTCTATAATCATAGATAGTTCCAATTGTTAAATTACAGAATTAAATGCTTATTTTTTTTCAGTTTCTAGCAAAAACTCCCAACAGTTGTTTCCAAGGAGAAACAAAGTTAGACAGTCTTTTCTTTAATAAGAGTAGCTTCACCATCTCAGCCAATTCCTTAGCTCGAACATCCCTTGTTCCATTTAAGGAATTTGTAAGACCTTCCATCTCTATCTATACAAAAGTCTCGTTGCTGTCATATAGAGAAACAAAGTCCTATGGTTTCTTTCAATCTGAAAGAAGGAAAACTCTGATTTCAATTCTACATTTATTTTAAGAATTCTCTGAATTATAATACATATCTGGTCACAATATTTCCTAGTTTTCTTACATAGCCATCAAAGATGATAAAATATTAGTTACATTCTAACATTATATTTGATACTCCCTTACACATCTTTAACAATTTATCAGGTGTTAAATACCAACGGTACATCATCTTATAAAAATCGTCTTTCAAATTCTAATTCAATGTAAATTTCAGTCCTTCACACATTCTCCCACTGATTAAGCATTATATTATATCCAGAATTTTTTGCCCATTTAATTTAATATAGACCTTGACATAACATCTTCTGTACTCATTTTCAGTAAAAACCTACATATCTTAGCAAAAACATGCTCATCATCAGTACACAGATCCAAGTCAATGTCAGTTTTCTCATTTATAAAATCACAATTCCTCTTCTCCCATTGAAACTTTTTTGTCAACTGAACATAACCAACCCATTGACAAGTAGGACCTTCCATTTCCAATTCTTCTCTGTTTTCAGTTTAGGTTCTTTTAAAAAAAAGTCAGTCAGCATTGGTCAACCAAGACTGTATAACTATCATACAGAGCCCTGTTGATGCAGTGGTTAGAATGCTAATTCAGCTCACTGCCAAGAGTTCGATCCTGATCGCTCAAGATTGACTCAGCCTTCCATCCTTCCAAGGTTGGTAAAATAAGGACCCAGATTGTTGAGGGCAAAATGCTGACTCTGTAAACCACCCAGAGCAGGGGTCAGCAACCCGTGGCTCCGGAGCCGCATGCAACTTTTTCATCCCTCTAGTGTGGCTCCCTGTCCTCTGCCTTCGTGTGCAGTCCCACAAACAAAACAAGTTTGTGGGACTAAAAAAAAAGTTCAATCAATCAATTCCAACTTCTCGCAGAAAAAAAAAAAGATCTTGCAAAGTTGGAATTGATTGAATGATTTTTTTTAATCCCCAAAACTACTTTTGTTTGTGGGACTGCACACGGCAGCGGAGGAAGAGACGGAGGACCGCATTGGAGCTGGAAAGAAGGTGCCGCATGGATCTGATCGGGGGCAGGAAGAAGGGGGTTCTGCCAAGCATCCTGTACGGAGCCGGGTGGGGGGAGCTGCCAATGCTGCTGCCATGAAGCTTGGCAGATCCACCCTGAGCGGCCATGATCCCCCCTCCCCCGCCAGCCAGCCCGACCTACTCCTTGCCTGGCTGGCCGGTTGGCACAAAGCCTCACCACTCTTCTCCTCCTCCTTGTCCTCCCCACTCAAGCAGCCACCAATGGCTTGGGTGCCTCGGACGGAGCCAAATTGAAGAAAACGGAGGTGCAGCAGTGGGATTGCTCTCAAGCAATAAGAGCGGGTGCGCTGCTCGCTTGTGTATGCCCACCTTATTGAGAGCAATCACGCTGCTGCACCTCCACTTTCTTCAACTTGGATGGAGCCAAGGAGCCACTGGTGGCCTCCTGAGTGGGGAAGACAAGCTTTTCTGCTGCTGCTGGGCTATACCTGGACTACACCCTGTGCGGGGGGAGCAGCAGTGCCGGTGGAGCACTCTATTGGGTGGGGGAGATGTAGTGGTGGCGTGGCACTTCGTGTGGGGGGAAGGAGCAGCAGCAGTGGAGCGCTCCATTGGGGGGTGGGGGGAAGCAGTGGCGGGGTGGTCCATGCGGGGGAGGGGAAGCAGAAGGGTTTTGTGCCTCCCGGTGTTTTCTTTTCGGTGGGAAACAGGTCCAAATGGCTCTTTGAGTGTTTAAGGTTCCCGACCCCTGACCCAGAGTGTGCTGCAAAGCACTAGGGGGCGGTATATAAGTCCAAGTGCTATTGCTATTACTATCATTTTTCTTCTAAAAAAGGCTTCTTGGGGTGACAACCATAGACGAATTGGTACCTACTTCGGCCACAGAGAGTAGATTAGGATTTGAAACATGAAGATATTACAATGGATGCATTTCTTTTAAAATCTGAAAAGCTATTTGTTTTTCTCTTGAGTTTGAAAACCTAAATCTTAAATGTGATACAAATTTTTTAAGACTAAATGTATAGAAAATAATAAGCAACTCTACTGCATTTCTAACCCAACAACTACACTTAGGCTCTTTATACTATCTTGAAAGAAACCAGCCACTGCTTTATTAGACCCAAGTTTAGGCTCCTATTCACACATTCCCCTTAGTATTTTTGTTTTTTTTTAATAATGATGCCTGATAGAACTTTGCTATTGTGTCATATTTGCTTATTAGCCTGTGCTTTGCAGATTTAATTTGGGCTAATTCTAGGAGCTCTTACTGATAAAATTGCAATATAGGACAGGCAGTCGGATGAATGAATCAGAAGGACAGCTGAGAGAGCTGAGTAGCGGCGCAAGAGATGGACTCATTCATCCTCTTATAAATGTGGCTGACATCAGAAGCTGAAGCCTTCAGGATGCAGATCTACAAAAGAAGGCACTCTGAGAAGTCATTTCCTTCCCGTCAATATTGTGCTAGTATTTGCTGTGCCTCTGAAAAGAACACAGCTTGGCTGGCAAGATAAAAATCACCGCATTCACAAATTGCTGGAAGAGTGTGCAATCCTGGCATGGTCTCCCCTGCTCTCCTCCTATGAACCCAGAGCAGCTGTGCCCCTGGGATTCTCCCAATTTATTCTTAGATTGTGTAGAGTACTGGGATGGAGTAATAGAAGAGCATTTGAAACTGTTCAGAAAATAAAACTACCATCTTTGCAGATCTTGCATCACCTTTTAAGTTCCCTAACCCTCCTGGTTCACGTTACCTGTAACTTCTTAATATTTAATATTGACATCCTGCTGTTTCTTTAAAAGCTGATACATTTTCTTGGGAAGAACTCGGCGTGTATAAAGATCAACACCGGCTAAAGAACTGGCAGCTTTGATTTCACACTTTTGTGATGGTATACAATCATAATTCATTAAACCTGCATTCCAACCAGTGCTCCGCATGACTCACAACAATCAAAGAAACTATAACAAATAAAGAAAAAAAGATGGCAAGCATGATGAAGGGAGGGTCTTCATGGCTCTTCTAACAACAGCAGAGTGGGGACCAGACAGATCCAGAGGGCAGGTGCTGCTACAGGGGAGGTGCACTTCTGGGGGTCCTGAGAGATGGCTACAAAGATGATTAGGGGACTGGAGGCTAAAACATATAAGGAACGGTTGCTGGAATTGGGTATGTCTAGTTTAACAAAGAGAAGGACGAGGGGGGACATGATAGCAGTGTTCCAATATCTCAGGGGCTGCCACAAAGAAGAGGGAGTCAGGCTATTCTCCAAAGCGCCTGAAGGCAGGACAAGAAGCAGCAGATGGAAACTAACCAAAGAGAGAAGCAACCTAGAACTAAGGAGAAACTTCCTGACAGTTAGAACAATTAACCAGTGGAACAACCTGCCTCCAGAAGCGGTGAATGTGCCAACACTGGAAGTTTTTAAGAAGAGACTGGACAGCCATTTGTCCGAAATGGTATAGGGTTTCCTGCCTGAGCAGGAGGTTGGACTAGATGACCTCCAAGGTCCCTTCCAACTTTATCATTATTATTATTATAATCAAAGGACACCCCCCCCCAAGCATGCAAACTCTGCAGAATCAGATCAGCTGGGCAGATGTTTTGAGAAACAGTCACTCAAGTAATCAGGTCTGTACAATGTAATCAGATAAATATTCGGATGTTGCATATTATAGTAAGGCCTTTAGTTATGTAGAACATTCTGGTGTGTTCTATATAACTAAAGGCTTTGCTATAATCAATGAAGTAAAGGAAACTTCTTAAAATTCTCTTTGTCTTTCCATTATCCATCTTTTTTTTAAGCATCTGAAATCATGTCCTGCTGACTTTTCCAAAATCTTCCTGTTCATTTGGCATAATTTAGTAATTTATACATTCCTTTGCGTCTTCTTTCTTCAATATAGGTTTATACATCAGGGTTTCCCCCCCAACTATCATGTCATTCTGAAATAAACAGCAAAAGGCTAAGTTAAAAAATTGATTTCAAAAAGTTAAAGTGGACTAAAGGTCCAGATACATTTGAAATATTGAAACTGTAAGTTTTTAGAATTAATTATAAGGAACGAACAGTTTCTCGTGGGAAACAGATTCTGCTTTGGTTTTTATAAGACAAATCAAAGGTAATTTTATGGTTTCCAAAACTGGACATTAAAGCGGACTAAAGATTTAGGCAGAGAAAAGATTTATAAGCCTGTAAAATATTGCACGGCATAATTTCAGTAAAAATGCCGAATGAGACCTTTGAAGAATGGAATAAGAAAAATATAACCCCAATATCAACAATGTCAGTAATTATGTCTGCTTCTATGGATAGACTGTGTCCAAAAATGTTATTAAAAATGACAGATGTAGAATAAATTTTAGCAGACAAATACAGATGGTATTGAAAGGTCATTTCAACTGATAGGCCAAGTTGACTTTAAAAAGATGTTTCACTGGATATACAAAATAAACTTATTAAAGGCTTATTAAGGCTTATTAAAGTTTTGAAGAACTTTGAAGAAGGAAGGAATATAAAGATACAGTTGATCAACGTTAAAACAAGATATGAGGTTACTTCTGGTAACACTTTATGGACCTTCTGCTGACATAAGGAGAATATGATGTTTTATGGATTTGTTCCTAGATAAGAGATGTACTATGGCAGGCATGTCAAACTGCCGGCCCACAGGCCGGATGCATCACGCCAAAACCGCGCCCACCCCATTGCCAGCAATGGGGAAAATGTCCCGATACGTCGCACAACGTCACGTGACGTCGCGAGTTTGACATGCCTGTGCTATGGGATGAAAAGATAAATGTTTGTAGTCTGGGAGAGTGGGGGTGTGTGAAGAATCACTAAATGTGTTTATAGTTATTTTGATAAAGGTTGGAAATCACTTCTTTATTTTTTCTTTCTTTATTATTTTTCTTTTTTCTATTTTTTCTTGCACTTTTTTACTCCTTTCTGCCCTCTTTTCTTTAAGTTTAGTTTATATTATATTTTACCATTATAATCAAAATTCTTAATAAAAATATTTTAAAAGATATGAAATAATTTTGAATTCTGAGTTAACAGTGCCTTTATTGTGTTGTGTGCTGACAATGGCATTGTAATGCTATGTATATCTCATTTAAATGCAAAGTTTGCTATAATTATTATACTGCAAATTAACTTGCCTGAGAAACATCAACCAAAGGGATAATTGCCTAGATCTAAACAGTACCAAATTGTTTTGCCAGCTATAATATTTTAGCTGTAAATGTAGTGGTACTACTCATGACTGCTGAATTTAAATATGATGGCATTAAGCCAGCTAGCTTACTCAAGAGAAATAAAACCTTTAATTTGCAAAGATGTATCTTATTAAGGATAAGGCATCGTACAGTTATTATTAAAATATAATTAAATAAAGCAGGAGATGCAAACTAATTTTAATCTTCCTTGCCATCTAAATGCAGTCAAGGAACATTTACCACAATCACAGAAGCAGTTTTGCAAAGAGGCATTTACTTTCTTAGTTCACTGGAAAAGTGAGCTTTATTTTATTATTGGTGTCCTCCGTCTCAAATCAATGCAAGATTTATTCTGAGATACATACTTCTGATGTAAATCAAATATTGTACTAGGGAATACCGATGCCAATTACAGTGCAAAATAGTTGTGCCATATTTGTTCATATGATTATTTTAACAAAACAAAATCAGCCTAAGGTAATCAGATTTTAAACATTTATCAATATGAGTGTTAAGAACATCGCAATAATGATTAAACTTCATTGTAGGCTCCGTAGGAAGGAAGAATGTTCTTTATTTTGAGTATGTCTCAAATTCCAAATGACTAGTTCTTCCATGTACCATTTTTAAGGGCATAAAATAACTCTGGTATATTAAAGCAAGGATCCATATAACCAAGGTTATGTTAAATATAGTTGCCAGATATACAGGTTGTCCTTGACTTGCAGCCATTTGTTTAATGATTATTTAAAGTTACGATGGAAAAAAATAACTTACAACCTGTCCTCGAAATTACAACTATCATATTATCCCCACAGTCATGTGATTACAATTTGGGCACTTAGCAACCAAGACAATGGTTGCAACCTCTTGCAGTCATGTGATTTTTGACCTTCCTGGCAGGCTTCTGCAAGGCAAAGTCATTTGGAGAAGCTGGATTCATTTAAACAGCTGCATGATTCATGTGATGAATCATGATTAATGACCATGTGAGTCACTTAATGACCAAGATAAAATATTCTTAAAAATCCATCGTAATAAAGTTGTAAATAGAGAACTAACTCACAGGAGTTTCTGTTGTATTGATGATTTAAATGGAAGAGACAGAGATCAATATTATGGTCCATTTTTCAGTTTAGGGTGAAGGGTGGAAATTGGAAGGAGAGGATTGTGGGAAGGAGACTGGACAATTCCTTCCCTAAAACCTACTTTTCCAGAACTAGCTGGCCGGTTCTGCTGCCAGAATGCAATTGGTTTGTTGGCGTTTTTCAGTAATGCAGTCTTGGGATCCTGTGATTCGCACTCACCTTCTCTCTGCAGGGTACCCATCCTTATTTTCTAGCAAGAGAAAGCAAATCAATTAATCAAGAATGAAAGTAACGAAACAGATCATATAAAATGGTGGCTTTAAGTAAAACTGTATTTTGAAATATACAAAGGGCCTATAATTGGGTGGCAAAAAATGGCAGAGATTGTTAAAACTTTAAAAATAAAAAAGATCTTCATTTCGACCTGAACGAATGCATCTTTTAAATATGTGAAAAATCTGTCAAGATTTCTTTTACCTCAGAATGCTGTGAGCTGCAAAAATGGATTTCAGTGCCACGTGGTTGGCTGTAATGAATATAACCTCTGCCATCTATCGTCTTTGGGTGTAAAAGTTCACAGCACATGATGAAATTAGGAAAATCCATATTCTTCCTCACCGTTATTTTATGGTAAGAGGTGTTTATAGCAACTGTTAAAAAGTTGCATAGGAAAAAAGTAATATTTGTGGGACTCACTAGACAAGTGCATTAATTATGGAAATTTATCTGCAACAGCGCATTTTCTAGGTAGTTCAGTTAAACCAATGACATGTAATTGAATTTAGTATCTTAACTTAGAGCTGGATTGGGTTTCCACAGATACTCCAACCGGAAGGACTCTCCTGAAATGGGTCTTTCTCTAGTCAGTGCCACATCTCATTTGACAGAGAGAAGACAGTTGAAAATTATCTCAGTTTGGAATGGGATGTTTAGGCATGGACCCTTGGCCACGCCTCCTTCGCCCCCTGCCACCCGCTCAGCCTATTTGCAGCCAGGAGCCGCTGCTCCGCAGATTTTTTAAAAAAAAGATGTCGGAGGCTCCGGATAGAACGGGCAACAGACAGGCAGCGGTGGGCGGGAGCTTCCCATTTTGTCCACCCTCCCCTCCATTGCCTCTGCCTCTGCGCCTGGACTATGACCTGACACCAAACAGGCAGTTCACGCACCATCATCTCCCCCATTGCCTGCAATTGCAGAAGCCATGGTGGCCTTGCAATTCATCTGTGCCCCCCTGTACCCTCCCCCACAATTGCAGAAGTCGTGCCGGCCTTGCTCCTCCTCCCTTCTTTCGTTTGAGTTGTGAGCCAAGCTGTCTTGGTCAAGCCCTCTTGAGGCACCTCTTGCCTCTCTGCCCCACCAGTGGCCCCGACAGCTGCCATTTCTGCTGCCATTCTCCCTCCCTCCGGTCCTAATGACAGATCTGCAGGGTCCCAAAACCCCGCAGCACCATGGCTTCTGCCTGCCACCCAATTGGCTTGGGGCTATTTGTCCTGTGCAAGCCAAAGGCCCAGGTCAAATAGTATCTGGGCGAATGGGTCAGGCCGAAGGGTGAGGGGCTGTGGAAAATGGCCGGGGGAGGGCCAACGGAGGAGAAAAGCTGTCTGTAAATGGGCTGAGGTGGGTGGCAGGGGGCAAAGGAGGATACCTTTTCCTGGGCACATCTTATTTTTATTCCAGCAGAAATCTTCTTGACGTGTTTTGCCTTGGAGCCTTCAATCCTGGACATTTGGGAACAGAATACCAATAGGTGGGTGATGTTGGGTAGTATTTAATCCAGTCTTCTTCAAACTAGTGTTACCTATGTTGTAAACACAATATAGCTATGTAGATGCAGCAGGCTATACAAGTAGTCCTTGAGTTACAACCACAACTGAGTGCAAAATTTATGTTGCTAAGTGAAAAATTTGTTAAGCGAGTTTATGATTTTTCTTGCCACGGTTGTTAAATGAATCATTGCATTTGTTAAGTTAGTATCCTGGTTGTTAAGTGAATCTGGATTCCCATTGACTTTGATTCTCAGAAGTTGCAAAAGGGGCTCTCACATGACCTTGGGACATAGCAAAGGTCACAAATACGAACCAGTTGCCAAGCATCTGAATTCTGATCACATGCTCATGGGGATGCTACTTTGAACAGTCACTAAATGAACTGTTGTAAGTCAAGGACTACCTGTATAGAAAGGTTATCTGGTAATAGAGGGAAGAAGAACTCTGTTTTCCATTTCTTTCCAGGATCCAACCCTCCGATAAAGATAGAATTAAAGGGATCTTCTCTGGGCTATTAGTCTTTAAATGACATTGATTACAATTGATTGCCCTGCCTTTTCTCTATCTGAGCAACTGCTTGGCAAGGCCATAATTTAGACCCTTTGGGCACCAGGGGCCGGTTCTGTGGAGAAAGATTTTTCTGTGGACCAGAGGGGGCATGGTTTCCTGTGCTGCCTGTATCCAGCAGATGGGGCTTCACTTGTTTGCATGGCCCAGTTGATGGTATGCCGCGTCCCGGTCCTGGTCCATGGACTGGGGGTTGGGGACCCCTGATCTAGACAGATAATGCAGTGGTTCCCCAGGAATCCTACTGCAGACAGACATACATTAAAATGTATTTTATGCATTGAGCATGCTTAATTGACTCAAAATGTATCTTAAGGCTGCGTGTTGCCATGTAGATTTCTGAGAGCTTTGGGATATTAGAATGGTGGTGTGTACTGCAAGGCGATCAAAGCGCTCAGTCCCACACCAAAAAACTTTTGCATTAAATATTTCCGCTCTGTATCATCTTAACTGTAGTGAAGTTGAGATGAAGTTTTCTAGGCTCGGGTAGGGGACTAGTGACCGCTTACCACTGGCCACGCTGTGTGGAGCTATTGTGAGCATGGGAGACCCCAGATTCCCTCTCTACTTTAAATAGCCTGCTATGCTGAAAATTGGGTGGCCAGTTGAAAATAGGGCTCTTGCCTCTTTAATAACTGGGTACGAGGGAGCATTGAGCAGATGTGACCTGTATAAAAAAACTACAAATAACATTCATATATTTTTTTTTTCAAATCTGAAGCTTCTTTGAAGAAACTTCAAGGGTAGAAGGTTGCAACCCTAAATTAATTAGCAGGTAGGTAGGAGGAAACAAGGCACGTTATAAAATGTTACTCCATTGTGCTGAAATGTAAGAAAAAGGAGTTCCATATGTGGTCCTTCTGCCTGCAAGTGTTATTACTCTACCAGAAGTATTCATATTGAATTCTGAAGATTGGTGCTGTCACCTGATTTTTTTAAAGAGCCTCAAAGAGATTTATTCCATAAGGACATTATTGTACTTCTGCTGATGGTGACCAATTGCACAGGAAGGCAGCAAAGAGATTCACTTTTCTAATGATAGCTTTGGCAAATTGCACTGGATGAAAAGTTAACGTATCAGAACAGATTCTTTGGAGAAATAATGCAAGAAGATATATGATGATAATGTATTTTCCCGTGGCAATCCTCCACCTTCTTATCTCAAATTTTCATATAATGGTCTGCCATGGTTAGCTTGATTGTTTGCCTTTTGTACTTGCAGTATTTGACCTAAGTTTTAAGTTCATTGACTGTGCTAGCCTTTCCTAATTTGTTATCTTTCAATATGTTAGAATTGCATAGTATTCTCAGCTAGCCCAGAACATATTTCAGTTCAACCAATTTTGGTTGGAATTGATATGAGTTTATAGTTTAATGTTGTATGCCTAATTTATTACCTGTTAT
>NW_015387732.1:10712-12033 GCF_001527695.2 Protobothrops mucrosquamatus | reverse complement strand
TCCATGAAAAATAATTCTACAAATTCTTTCATAAGTATAATTATACGTTTCCTTTCTAGTTACTGTTCAAATTGTTATTTTGACATTGGAGCATGCAAGCCTTACTGAAATTAATAACAGTGATGAGCTTTTAGGATGCTCTGCATTACAGCTGACATTACTCCTTTATATGATGACATTAACTGTGTGCAAATGAATTCTCTTGTACTGTAGTGGAATTCGTGCCATTGCTGCTTCTGTCTTCCAACTCATAGGTTGCCCTTTTTGTCCCCAATGAATGTGTAGTAGCACTGCAGCAGTGATTATGCAGCAAAGCGCTAGCGAGACAGAAGAAAACACAACTGAATGCTAAAAACCTTTGCCTTAAGCTACAGCAGTAGGCCCTCTAATATCGTATCTATATCTCAAGCAACGTAGAAATTAGTACTAAGTATTCAGTACAATGCTATTCTATGTTTTTGTTGAACTGTAGCGCAGATCCGGGAACATACTGGGTTATTGGTGTGAAATGCTGTTAAGCAATCTAATAAAAGACATTCATTTTGTCCTTCTCCTAGTAAAGTTATCTATCAAGATAACCACATTTAATTTAGCCAATAATCAGACCAGAGCTTCTGTTGCTTTTTAGCCTGCAAAGAAGTTTTTGCCTTTTAATGAGTTTTGTGCACTAATCGATTACCTCTGCTTATTTTGGTTCTCTTACACTTTTCCCCCCCACCAAATAGGAGGGGTTATCGATCATTAGTTGACTGTTACCTCTGTGAATGTATGTACTCGCATCATAATGATATTGCACCTATCTGTTACACACATGTGATATGCAGAAAATAAATGAGAGCCCAGACCAGAATCTAAACTGGACTGAATTTTGATAATCAGTAGCCTTCAAGAATACTTACATATCATTACTACCCTTTTAATCACTATATTATAAGGACATAAACAGTGCCCTGGACCAGACCCCTTCTAGTCCAGCAGTCTGTTTTCGCTGGGACCAACAAACTGCACAGGGAAGCTCCCTCATTTCCCAGCAGCTGGACTTCAGACGCAGCCATCATGGCTAACAGACATTGGTCCAATCTTGATTCTTCCAGGATTCACTTTCATTAGTTGCTCTAACATTGCTCTGGCCATGTTCTAGGTCCAGAATGTTCCCCCCCCCAAGAATTATATTATTATTTCATTTAGGTTAACATTAACCTCTCACTTACCCCATTTATGTCCATCAGCTAATTAAAATTAGCCATGATAGGCAAGACAAATCAAAAGAGCCCAAATAGAGTAACCCTCCTCAAACATCATGATCACATCCTCAGGTACA
>NW_015387732.1:0-9042 GCF_001527695.2 Protobothrops mucrosquamatus | reverse complement strand
ATGAAAAATAGCAAATATACAATATTATTATGCACCTCAAAAATACGATTACATCCATAATTGCAGTATCTTATTAATGACTGTAGTGTCAACATGTGTTCCAAAAGAACCAAAATGGACGCCAATTGTTTTTTTTCTTCTTTTATTTGATCCTTTTGTTCCCCCAGATATTTTATCAAGGATATCCAAAGAGACTTACAATTTGTGCATGATCCACATTGTACATATATAATCAGATGTAAAGAATATTTCAAGCTCTTATATCTACCACAAATACCCATACTCATTAATGCATGTTAGATTTTGATAAATATTGTATATAAAGTTGCGCCCAGAGGCTAGTACAAAGGTAGCTCTGTTATAGGACCAAGAAGGTTTTATTGCTATGTGTATGAACAGTTTTAGTTAGTTGAAGGATTTCCATATAGTATGTGTATGTTTTGAATTTGGCTTCCATTGACTTCTGGCTATAATTCATAAATTGTAATTTTTAATCCTGAAAGACAAATTCAGTAGTCAGCCAAAGTAGTATGATGAGATTGTATGGTCATGATTACTTTATTATATATTTGTATCTGTACTAAATAAGTTTGGAAGTTACTCTTTTTCTAATTTTTTCATATATATTTTTTCTGTTCAATTTATACTTGTAATTCTTTTCCTCACTTCTGTCTTTTTCTGACTTTTCTATTATTCTATATTTTATCAGTTTTTGAAATTCTATAAACCTATGTAAATGTAAGAGAGATTGTGTGGTTGTGACCTGTTAATAGGAGAGAAATAGGGAGCTGACTAGTAGTTGCTCAAGCAAGGAAAGCAAATGCTGGACACGCACAAAATTTATTCAGTCCTGTCCCTGAAGTTCTCAGGGACACAGTTTTAAAACAAAAAACATCCCCTTTGAAGCTTTGATCATTCACACTATTAAATCATGTTATAAAGTCCAAATAAAGAGATAAGCCAAAGAAGTATGACAAGGCTGTATATTCCCCCCCTATTTATTCAGCTTGAATGCTAAATATATATCAAAGAAGCTAGAATGGAAGAAGATGACTGTGGTTATAAAATTGAAAGAAGAAACATCAATAATCTGCACTATGCTGGTAACGCTATTCTAATAACTGAAAATGTTAAGGATCTGCAAGCTCTAGTAATGAAACTCAAGGAGCACAGTGAAAAAAATTGGGATTAAAATTAAATGTAAAGAAGGCCAAACTAATGATAATAGGTAGAACAATCAGCCTTAGAATTGACAATGAAGATATTGAAGTGATGAATAGTTTCTGTGTTTTAGAACTATCAACAGTAAAGGAATAAGCAGTCGAGAAATAGAGCAGGCACAAAGGCCTGGAAAAAAGAAATTCAAATGCTATGATGGATCTGCACCTTCAAAGATCAGAAGTAGGCAGGTAATGGAATTCTCATAGTGACAATCTATGGAAGTGAAAGTTGTACTTTGAAGGAGCAGGATAGGAAAAGTATTGACGTTTCTGAAGTTAGTTGGTGAAGACTCCGGTGAACACGGTGGACAGCGAAAAAAACCAAACAAATGGATCATTGAGCATAGCAATAGCATTAGCACTTAGGCTTGTGTATTGCCCCATAGTGCTTTACAGCACTCTCTGGGTGATTTTACAATGTTAGCATATTGCCCCCAACAATCTGGGTCCTCATTTTACCGACCTCGGAAGGATGGAAGCTTAAGCCCCATCAGGATCGAGCACCAGGCTGTGGGCAGAGTTTGCCTGCAATACTGCATTCTAACCACTGTGCCACCATGGCTCCTAATGGTAGCAGAAAACAGATCTCTCGAGGGCATCCAAGGTATTGAGAGCAGAATTTACACCCAGCAGGATCAGGGCAGATACGATCCCTTCCAGCTTTCTATTCAGCTTCTCTTCTCTTGTGGAGCTTAATGCTTTCTTCTGCAGTTAGGGAACAGTGGTTCCCACCGACTGTCCATGGGGAAGAAGACATTATTTTTCTGCATCCATATGTTACGTGCTTGCATATATTTGTGTGTAGGTTCCAACCTGCTCTTCAGCACACATTTGGCTGTCTAACCTTGTGCACACCAAGTTACGCATGCATCTCTGTGTGTATAAGTGGGTGTACTGTCGTATCAGATCTAGGCTGAATACATTCATGTTTTCTATCACTCTAGTTATGGGATGAGTCAAGGATTAATTCCCATCTGGTGTTTCAGACATCTCTTAAACAACTATCCTGGAAATACTAGAGAATACCCAGATAGTCTTGGTTTTCTTACAGGCACTCCTATATAATGAATATTATCACAAAGATCCTTGCTTTGTTGCTATTCTAAATCATTCCTAACAATATGGAATTTTATGTTTGTGGATTTGAAGCAGCCAAGGACAAAGCTGAACCTTCAGATCATTTCAGTAAAGATATAAAAACACAGCAAAGCAACAAGTGGAAACGTTATTAAAAAGAAAAATAAAAGCTCAATTTCTCTTACAGGAGGTATGCTTTAAATAGCATGAAAATGTGATGCTAAAATTTCACTTCATCAGATCTTATATCATGCAATTAATGGAAGATTCATTAGAGCCAGTTTTACTGATTAGAACATTGTTCCCTTGTTCAGTAATCTTGAATTTGAGAAGGATTGCTCTACACGGGCTTTTACATAGCTGAGAGCTGACTTGAAATATAGAATATATAAAAAGGGTGCCATACAATGTATCCCTCTTTATTTTCTATTTGTGTGTGTATGTGTATATATATATTTGTGTGTGTATGTGTGTGTGTATATATAGATATAGATATATATATATATATAGATATATATATAGATATTTATTAGCATATATATATATATATATATATGCTAATAAATAAATAAAAACGAACACCAGGGTAAAATAATCAAACTCTAGGAGTTTAATACTACTATACCAACGCCAAGCTTTCGTCAGCATTCTGCTAACATCATCAGGGCTTAAACGGTCAGTCTATGCGTATGTGATTCCAAGGGGGGACAGGGAATGTGGCTGAGGAGAGAGGGAAAGAAGAGTGCCATGTCCACCCCCAACCCGCGGGCAAATGAGCCTGATAAGAGCAACCACATAGATAAGTCTTGCAGGATAGGGACAACCGGCGGAGGAAAGATCACCGCCGGAGCGCAGCTGATACAATCATGACCGATAACAAGATCCAGGGGCCGTGTGCAGGCCAAGTTTGAACTATAAAAACTCTCCCATAGACTGACCGTTTAAGCCCTGATGATGTCAGCAGAATGCTGACGAAAGCTTGCCGTTGGTATAGTAGTATTAAACTCCTAGAGTTTGATTATTTTACCCTGGTGTTCGTTTTTATTTATTTATTAGCATGGATGCACCCAGGGATCATGTGTTTAGTTTAATTATCAATATATATATGTCTCTAATTATACTAAAAATACGAATCCTGGGTAAAGCCATATGATAAAAGTAAATAAGTTCGAACACCAGGATAACATTAAACCAACAACATATTAGTTATTAAGTGCTTATAGCAGTGTAAAATTATTTAGCTTCTGTATTTTCTGTTTTAGGTTAATTGTATTCTTTTTATTTTACTTATAACTATTAAAAATGAAATCACCCCAACTGTCAACTGTTCTTTGGAAGAAACAGGTTTATTGAAACCTTCTTAGTCCTCTTCATTTTTGGAATGCAAAGTTTTTCCCCCCTCTCTCTTGAGATCTGATATCATTTAGCAGACTTGCTTAATTTCACTTTCTAAACAATAGCACCATCTAGGCAACCATGACCAAGAGTTGATTTTGCATAATATCTAACAGGTCACACCCTTGTTGAAAAGAAGTCCCAGTGCAACTTCATCAATATGATAAAATTTCAGAAATGTTTTTTTTCTTCTTATCCATTACTATGATTCAGAACAATCTTTTCCAATTTTGTGACCCCAAGATGTGTTGCATTAGAATTCCCCAATATTTCTTCCTCTCTGGGAATGATAAGACTGCTTGGAAAGTAGCTCTGAAAATACCCAAAATAGGCAGGATATATATGAAAGCATTACAAGTATTTTATTTGTCTACATTGCTTTGCACAGAAAAGTTTTATAAACATGCATGGTGGTAAATGAGGAGGAAGGAGTATGGTGTATGCTCACTGGGAGTTATTTATAATAAATGTGGGGTAAAAATCAACTATATTTTTTTCTGTTTTGCCTTTTACTGCAGAAAGTGAGTGAAAAAGTTGGTGGAGCAGAAGGAACTAAGCTAGATGAGGACTTCAAAGAAATGGAAAGGGTGAGTCTGGAAATTAATTCTCTTGTAATCATTTATTGCAGCATTCCCTTGAATGGATTTTTATATATTTTGTTATGTTTTCCTAGGTTGCTTACCTATAGCTAGACAACATAATTGGCATAATTGGCACTATTTAGATCAGATTGGCTCTACCACCTAGAGTGCAGTTTTATCAACTTATTGTGTTGGAGCTTCATCCGTCATTTCCCACACTGTTGCATTTTAGAAGTTATAGTCCTACTACATCAGGTAAGAGAAGGTTGACATAAAAGTTCACGAGATGATTGGGGAAAGGAACATGCAGACTTGCCAGCAGTTGCCCATGCTTCTTGTCTACATGACAACTACGTTAAATAAAATGGTAGGTTGTCAAGTGGTTCTTGCACTGATAGGAGGAAATTATTGGGTATGTCATGTTCTAATCAAGAGCTGTGCCAAACTTCAGTGTGGGAGAGGCAAAGCAATGATTCAAGGAATACTTCCTCCAAGAAAGGAATTGCAAGGCCAGGTGCATAGCAAATTGTAAGATGGAGTCCTTTTACCATCCTCCTTGAAAAATACACCTTATTCTAATAAAAGGTTCGATTGTTCTTAGCGATCTTCAGCAGGATGTCTGCTCTCCTACCTGGCAATGAAGACTTGAGAAACAACAGTCCAAGAATGTTCAACAAACAATAGGCTGGTTAGATAGTGGTGGCGGGGGGGGGGGAAACCAGGATATCTGCATTTTGAATGGTTGTGTTCAAGAATGACAGTCAGCAGGCACAGTGTTCGGATTTGAAATACTGACAATATAATCAGCATAATTGATACTATTATAAAGGCGTTTTTTTCCACTAGGAGCAAAGCTCTCGGATGACCACAAGTATGAGCCTTCTCCCAGCTGCCTTTTGCACTTTTAATACATACTTATGAAACGGAAACACGCATTTAAATCACAATTACTTGAACACAGTTTTATAGCATTATGTTCTAAAGCTCTATGGAAGTTATGTTTGGAACTTGCTGTTGATATCTTTTTAATTTCCTCTGGGGCTGGATATTTTATAGCGGTGGTTGGAATCTCTTAAACTAAAATGCTTCTTCCATTTTAAACAGATGATTATAGGGTACCGTACATCTCCATATTGCCTTTTGTTCTTACTCAGTCTTCATACAATCAACAGCGCTGAGAAGTATAACCTTGAATACTTCTAACCTTGATACATGTTCACAGCCTCCTTATGCAAGGGGGCTCTTTGGGTGATTCTTGGCTTAACCTAACTTACAGAATGGCTGCAAGGATTTGGTGCACGGGTGTCAAACTTGATCGCGTCACGTGACATATTGTGATGTATTGGGACAATTTTTTGCCTTTCCAGAACCGGGGTGGGCGTGGCCTATGCATGACGCATCTGGCCTGTGGGCCGCCAGTTTGACACCCCTGATTTAGTAGATCTGATAATTTATGTCTCTTTGAATAAGGTGGGAATATGTGAGTGTGCACATACACACACATACTCTTAATAAATAAATTAATCAGTGTGTTTCATACAGAGACATACAATAAATCAATTAAGGAGGCACTATCCCATTTCATTAAAGATAATTCTTGCCTGAATCTAGCCAAAAAGCTACAGCAGAATCTGCACGTTGAAGCTGCTCTTATCCAGCTTTTCCTGCTTCTGATTTTATTGTCATATTATGCGGGTGCTCGGAGACCTCAATTAGGCCAGTCCTTGTCGATGCTAAGCATTGTAATGACATGTAATAAACTTTAATTATTCCCCAGGCTCCCAAAGAGCTTCTTGTCATCTGGCAACAAGCAGGTGGGTGAACAAATAAAAGGTGGGCGTTCAGTGGAAATTAATAATGTGAGAGACTATCTGTGTGTGCGCAGCAGTGCAGCTGCACTTGAAAAGAAGTGGCTAGAGATGTCATTAACGGGGGATAGCTAAGCAAGAGCATCAGGGCTCTTTTCAGATCTCTGTCCAAACTGTCAGCAGCTTACCCGCACCCCTCCCAACGTAGTTCTGGATGCCTGGGGAAATCAGTCTGAAATATTAAAGGAGTATATGCATTTTTAATAGATGACTGGGCTTCAAAGGGTAGAAAATGAGCAAGATTTCAAGATGCTGGTGGTTAAAAGGTGGCACTGTCAGCCTGCAGCATGGCTACTGGAAAGAAAAGGAAAGAAAAGAAAAAAAGAGAACGAACGAAAGAAAAAGAGAGAGAAAGAAAGAGAGAGAGAAGGAAAGAAAGAAAAAGAAAGACAGAAAAAGAAAGAAAGGGCTGTACTGTTGAATGGAGAAGCTTTAGCCTGTTCTGTGTTGCAAAATCTAATAGGAGCCTTAGCAGATGGAAGGGGGGGGGCGGGATTCCTCATTTTCTTTGCTAGTAACTCAGAATAATGATGTCCCAAATGCCCTATTACCACGAAAGGAAGGTATCTCTTAATTTAAACCAAGCCCTCACAAAAATAAAAAAGACAGAATATATATCTATACACACACACACACATACACACACGCAGAGAGAGAATAAAAGAGAGAGAAAAATCAAAATCCTGCGTGACGCCTACCTCCCAATTTGGTCAGCCTGACATTGCCAACTCCAGCTGAAAAATAATCCTGAAAATTGGGGAGGAGTGATAGAATTTTTTTTATCCCATCCTTATTTTTAAAAATAACTCAAGGCAGTAAATGTATCTAATACTCCTTTCTCCTTCATTTGTTCCCACAATAACAATTCTGTGAGGTTGGTTGGGCTGAGAGGACTGACCCAAAGTTATCCAGCTGGTTTTCATCATGCCAAAGGGACGACTAGAACTCCCGGTCTCCTGGTTTCTGGCCTGGTGCCTTAACCACTTGACCAAACAGGTTCACACTCTACTTTTCAACTTCAAAAGTTTCAGCTTCAGTTGAAGTTGGCAATGCCAAGGTGATACAATGGAGGAGGTGGGCATTGTATAGGACAGTGATGGCGAACCTTTTAGAGACCGAGTGCCCAAAAACCGGCCCGCTCCTGCTCCTCCTGCCCGCTCCCACCTTGCTCCGCCCTCACCTGCCCACCCTCAGGCCATCCACGGCACGCCACAGATCGCCCAGGCGGCCCTGCAGCGCCATAGTGGCCACGCCCTCCACCCGCACCCCGCAGCATCATCTGCTGCCCAGCTGCCATGTGCTTGGCTGTGCAGCTCTGCACGGGCCGCACCTGGGGGTGACTCTTCTCCGGGAGGGCTGCTGGTGAGGAGGGGGCTATGGGGGGAGGCAGGGCTGGGGCGACAGCGTGCGTGCCCACAGAGAGGGCTCTGAGTGCCGCCTCTGGCACTAGTGCCATAGGTTCGCCACCACTGGTATAGGATTTTTTATCTCTGTGTGTGTTTGTAGGTGTGTTTGTATATGTGTATGCAGATTTTATTTTGATTATTGTGGTGAAATTATTTTTGACATTCTGAGTTGCTTAAAAATTGAATCTGTAACACAAATAAGCAAGCAAATGGTGCCTCCTACCCAAAAGAGGGCCAAGAATTAAAAAAAACAATAATCAACTGAAACTATCAAAAATAATTGCCCCCTTCTAAAACCAATTAGTCTTCCATCTGCATCCAATCAGTCTTTCTCAGCTATACACATACAGTCCACGGCCCTTCCTTTCATGGAAAAAGTAGAAAAGAAGCACCTGTGGAGGAAGAGGGATGAAGGACTTAGAACGAGAGCAGTGATAAAGAAGGGAAAGAAGAAAAGAGGAAGGCGGGAAACCAAATAGGGAAGGAAGGAAGGAAGGAAGGAAGGAAGGAAGGAAGATTTTTTTAAAATAAAGATTTTATTGATTTTCTCTTACATACATACATTAATTTTTCAACCAACGTGCTGTCTGGGTTTAAAAACGCTAATACATATTCAGTTCCCAATACTTCATTCTTTTCTCTAGCCATCGATAAAATAAGTCCCAAGTTTGATAATATTTTGTTTCTTCTTTGTCTTTCAATCTCGTGGTTAATATGTCCATCTCTGCGCATTCCAGTTTTTTTATTATTATTATTTCTTCCTCTGGTGGTAATCCTTCATTTTTCCAATATTGCGCGAACATTATTCTTGCTGCTGTTGTGACGTGTAGAATCAAATATAGGCTTTGTTTATTACTCTTTTCTGGCATTATACCTAATAAGAAAAGTTCAGGTTTAAAATCTACATGTTCTCCCAATATTTTTTCTAACCAAGTATGTATCTTTTTCCCATAAGGCTAAGAAAGATTTTTGATACTCCCTGCCAGCTTTACTCAAAAAAAAACGTGGGGGCAGAACCTGACAGGAAGTTAAAAGTCACTCTCACTGTTTTTTTGTCCACCTGTTTCTGTATTTGGATTAAGATAAGATAAGATAAGATAACTGTTATTGTCATTTTTATACTGTGGGCACAATGGCACACATCAAAAATGAGATTTAGTTGCCCGCTCTCAAAGTGAAACACATACATGACACATACCTAAACATACTATGAACATATGTATAGACCCACATCTCTACATATACGTAGCAAATAAATATTAAATATTATCCATCTTGAATATATAACGGAAGGAGTAAGTTTGAGAGTTCGCAAGGTTAATGCTGTATGGAATGAAACTCTGGCTGAATCTGGATGTTCTGCTTCGGATACCACGAAGTATCTCTGAAACAATGACACAACAGGGCACAAAGGGTCACCTGCTCCATAGTATAGAGCAGTGATGGCAAACCTTTTAGAAACTGAGTGCCCAAAAACTAGCCCCGGCCCCACCCC
>NW_015387731.1:228560-252480 GCF_001527695.2 Protobothrops mucrosquamatus | reverse complement strand
ACACCCCCCCCTTGATTATGCTAATGTACGAATAAAAGGGAGGCACGGAGAGGCTTGAGGGTCTTTGCCTGCCATCTCACCTGAAGAAGCATGTTGCCCGTGTGTTTCCTGATCTAAAGCGAGGCCCGTTGGTTTAGGCCAACGTACATCACCACCGTCCTGCAGGGAGCGGGACCCCGGGATTTTGCGATCCCACACCCTTCAGTCTTGCCCAGCAGGACTGGAGAGATGCAGACCTTAATATGAGATGTACACATGGACACGGGAAACAGAAAATAATCTCTTGGACCCTGGAACAGGGGTGTCCGTCTCACCTCTGCCTAATGTTTAACCTTTTGCTTTCAAAACAGAAGAAGTCTTACACAGACATGGACAATATACCTGCACACAGTTCTTGTTGTCTTCTCATCGTCTCCATGCTGTGTGTGAGCCCTAATGATGAGAAAGTGAGGACTTCTCTCTCCCTCTCTCTCTCTCTCTCTCTCTCTCTCTCTCTCTCTCTCTCTCTCTCTCACTTATTAATCTGCCTTAGCTAATTTAGTGAACACTACTACTAATTAATATGAGGTTTTTTATTTTAAAAAGTAACAAAATACTAATATTTTACTAATAATGCTTCTTTGCTATTAGAAGACACAGAAAACAATTTGCAGGCTAGGATTTATGGAACCCCACAATTCTTTGGTTAAAAAGAAAAAAAATGCTCACAGATCTGTTATGTTCAGGAAAATGAATACAAGTGGAGGGAAAAAGAAGTGAAGATGATAAATCAGATATATAGAAATTCAGTATGTCCTATCCGTATTGATCTGTTAAGATAGATGGTAGAAAGATTTTTTTTAAATAAAACATTGTATAAATGCTATATGGCAGTTCATCAGTGGGATATAAGAAGCAGAAAAATATTAAAAGAGCTTTACAGTTCATGTCTCTGCTGTCTTCTAGAAAGTCAGTCCTTCCTTACAGGCTTCAGGCCAGTGCTGGATGCCAATGATTTTCTGGCACGTAGTTAGGATGGTTAGATGTTCAGAACGCTATGTCAAGACAGAAGAGGGCGGGTTCTTGCTAGGCTGATGTTGATGCATGCAGTAATGAACCTCAGAAATAGTGCATAGGCTCTGTTCCTCAGAGCCAAACTAGGTACAATGTCATTCAGACAACTGATAATTTTTGTAATAAAAAAAAAAAAGCAAACCCTGGGATTTGCTCTAGGTTGGAACTGCAGCAAGAGCAAAGCAGTTAAAGATTTTTTACTTTACTCTCCTAGGTTTCCATTCACATTGGGTACCCACAAAAAACTACAAACAATTGCTAATTACATTTAGCTCTGCTGCTGATAGCCTCTTCTCAAAGGGTCAGTTACAAATCAGGCTGCTCGTGATTTTTAAGGACTAGTGACTTTGTGACTTGCATGCGTAAGAGGGCATTTGGGAAGAGAGACAATCTGCATTACGTAGCTGGGCATGAAAGGAACAACTTTCTCAAGACCCACATCATCTGAAATTCAAGCATTAATTGATCAACCACAATTAACTGATTAAAGTTCAGAGCAGCAACTGAAAGAATGTGTAAAAGAATTTCCATCTTTTGCCACAAGTATTGCAAGACTGGGAAGAAGTAACTACGTAATGGTGATTGACACTGAAGGTGTTGTGGAGAATGTGACACTTTTCATAAGGGTTCATCTTTCTCTATGCTTCAAGCTACTAAAGTGGATGTGTGAGATTAAGTGCTAATTCAAATTTAGTAAAGGTTAAATTATGCTGGACATACCTCAACTTCTTCCCACAGTGGGGAAAGGGAAAAAGGAGGGTGGATATTGGATTTTAATAAGTTACTCCATCTGGCATGAAAGAGTGAATTGTGTGATCTTGCTGAACTTATACAATGAGGCCCTTCAGCCAACAATTTTGGAACTGCAGGATGTCCTGCAGGCAATGTTATGTTCATAGGGAGGTTTGGGGAGAGAGCTCTGCAGATGAGAAATCGTGCATTACCTGAAGAATTGGGTTCTTTCCTTTGTGGTTCTCGGAGAAAGAGGTATGACATCCTGGAGAATAATAGTGGCAAAATTTGGAAAGTCAGGCTTAGACCAAGCAAGCATGTCAGAAGAGAATTGAACAATGAGTAGAAATGGAATAAAAGTGTACCACACAAGGTTATTTGAAGGGTCTATCGGTGTTGCCTGAAGTCATTTGTGGTGTTATGACCTCTGATTATTATAATACCCTGCTGGAGGTAGAGAGCGATCAATTCCCCTGTACCTTGTTTGTATCCTTCTCGAACACAGCTTTGAGTTTGCTGTCTTTTCTTTCCCTCCTGCTCTGTTGGTGAGAGATTCACTATCCTCTAAGCCATGGCTGAAGAATTCTGAGAGTTGAAGTCCACAAGTCATAAAAGGGCCAAGTTTGAAGACCCCTGCTCTAAGCAGTAGGTTGAAAATTTTCTACTTCTCCTCCCCCAGCACTAAGGTACTTTTCAGCTATCTTTCAAATGGGATAAGACCTGTGTTATTAGCTAGATATGAACAAGTAATTCTGAAGTCCCAACATCTTCCTAGAAAACTTGCTGGGGAAGAGGAGCTTCCTGCCCTGAGAATGTGTTATTATCATCTTATCAAATACTCTGCAAACAGATAAGTTGAAAATTGCTTGAGAATCCAAGAGCCTTTTGATTTCTTTCTGTATTATGCTCTTTGGGGGAAGACTGAATATCTATAACTGAAATTCCTGCTACCATTAGTATACTGGGTCCAATTACAATCTTAAAGCCATATGGAGCCACATAATTGTTTGTTAATCTTCTGATAGATGTAATACAGTATAACATCAGATGCTGTGAGTTCAAGAGGACAGGGTGAAATTCAGGCACAGTCAGTCTTTTCAAAGATTTCAAAAACATGAAATCCTGAAGAAGGAAAGTAACCTTGTTCCACAAACACAATTTACAAGGAGAGGAGAAATGTTTAGCCTCAGTTATCCCTGAATGCACAATTGTTTTATTTACTCTGTAAATTGCCACTAATGGAAAACTGCAGTGTTAAAAAATCTCCCACCTTTTAGCAGAGACCCTCTCAATATGGAGCAGTTGCCCTAATCTGGCATCAACATGGTCCTGCTATATTCCCACAACATTGTCCTTCTTGGGCAAGGAAGCCAACATTCTTCCAGCTCTGACACAGTACAGCTCAAATAGCAACTCTTCAATTTAGCAATTTGTGATGGTGGAGCCTTATGGGCTTGGGATGGGGTCATTTTTCCATTCACAACAACTCCTGTCTTCCTTTGCACTGTAATCTGAATTTGGAGCTCCCGGGTAGATTTCACACAGAACTTTATCAGCAACATAATCTTAATTCTTCTAGATGATTTCACAATCCTTGCAAAACAAAACAAAACAACAAACTGTGTAGCATGCACAATCAGACTCTCCTTCAGCCTTTTGGCAAGTGATTACTCCCAGCAACACTGCATGAAATTCATATTGTGGTTGCAATTGTTGGGAAGAGCATCTGCCTGCAAAACTACCTGTCCTGCCATCCCCAGTTTCCAGTGGGATATTATATATAGGAAAATTGTAATCCTGATAGGCAATTTTCCTTTTATACTCAACTGACTCAATTTTTCTGAAAATGCCAAATGCACATGATGTGTATTGAAAGTACAAAGAGCAGGGGGATACTAGCAATGTACTCTTCCCTTTGGTTCAGGGGATTTTTTTAGCTCCTTACTCAGTTACAATCACTTACTGAATAATTTTTCCTTTTGGTCTGTTGGATAAAGCCCTGGTTGATCTCTAATGGTTTCTAGCTGCACTCAAGAGTGGCATGGTCTTTGGGCAGAGGGTCAAGATGTTGGTCATGGCAATGCAATCAAAATCTCATCTTTTTCTTATGTATGTTGACATACGACCCATGAAAAAAGGGGTGCAACTTCAATCATACGATTGCAACTACTATATCTAGTTTTTAAACACTCCCTACAGATAAATCTCAGTATGAAGATGATCATACAGATCATTTCAAAATGCACTGAAGGAACTTGTTTCCACCAAGCATCACATCAGGGAGTGAGACAACACTCCACTCCACATTGTGCTTAGACACTTGGCAGGCCCTACCCTTCTGAGAGGTCTTTGCAAAATAAAGAACTAGCCTTATTCAGATGGCAAATTTTTTCATGAAATTAATGCAAACCCAGGAATGGAGGAGTTCAGTGGGATTAAACTATAGATTAGAAAGGAAATTCTCTTGAACAGAAACAGATTCTAAGACTCTCTGCTCCAGAACATTTATGACAAATAGAGATTAAAAAATGCCTGGATGAGGGTCTCAAACTCACAGTTACTTGCAGCATCCTCAGTTATTTGGTGTGGCTTGTGCTTCACTCCTTCAGTTAAGAGAAGGGTGACCAGACCAGGGCAGAAACTACCCAATCCTGCAGAGGTGTATAGATCCACCACACCTAGGCAGGTCAGGTCAATGAGTGTCTGTATGTCTAGATCTGCATCAAGACACTGTCATAGGAATAGCCAAAAATTGTCAGCTTAATTCTAATAGGGAGGATCTATAGTGAGGAGACCATGAATCTCACTTGTCCCCCACTTGGCACCTTTAAACTCCCTCCCCAGCTTGGTTCCCCACCCCAGCTAGAAAATAGGAGGCCAATATCAATTTGGGTCATTAGAAGAGACTGACCACTTTGGGAAAGCAAGAACTGTGGTCAGAAGGGAGCGCGCTTCCAACACATAGGAGGGCAGAACCCTGGGCCAGCCTGTGGATGTGTGACGGTGTGGTCATGGTGTGGTCTTTGACAGTTGGTTCTCTGGGGCCCAGGTGAAAATGCTGCTACCTTTTTGAGTCATTTCTCTAGAGCTCTCCATTACTTGTCTCCCAGGAGTTGCACCTGAAGGGGACCTCCACACAGTCCAGATTGTCCCATCCCTTTCCTGGCCCTCCTCTTTGCTTACACTTCTTTCTAAGAGACAAGTCCCAGTTTCTGGCTCAAAGTGGCTACTTTCTACCTTTGACACACCTAGGAGGTTGTGGACAGGAGATTGTTTGTTCCTTACAATTCTGAATCCTAAATGTCCCCCTTAACTATAGTTAGAAAACACCAAATAGCAATTATTTTTCTTCAATGTGACATGTTTTTGATCAAATTTAGCCTGCTTTCCATTAAGGGTAATCTGAAATAAAGCTAAAAGTTGAAGAAATTATTTTTTATGATAGGGTGGTACATATCATATTGAAAACATAGTATCTTTCTGGTCCCATAAGGTGAACTGCCAATATTTTTTATTTCTTGGCAGAATTGGAAATAATTTGCAACACAATTTTATCTGCTGTGAATATAAATCCTAAGTTTCAGATGATTAGATTCAAAGGTTTTATGTTGTCATTGAACACAAACCATATATTTAATGAAAAAATATTGCTAGAGAAATTTACAATGAAGGGTGAAAAAATAGCTCTATTACATGGGTGCTGCTATTTGCATTTTTTAAAACAAAAATGCATATTTAAAGGCAAACCAGGATGCTTTTCATGATTAACATCTGAAAGGGTTGCAGAACTATAGCCCTCTGGCTAATGGACTACATTAGTCCTTGGGACCTCACACTTAGCTGAGCTTTGGCTCAAGACAACACTGCTCTAGAAAAGGAAGCCATCCTTGGCCAGCTTTGCCAGGTTCAGGGACAAGGGAGATCTTTAATATCATGGTTGTCACAGGATGGGGCATAGGGCTGTCGGGCTTGCCTTCAAGACAGGTACCCAAAATTAACTGAGAACTAAAAGCCATAGTCTTTCCAAGTGACTCCTACTGCCCAGCTGGCATTTTTCTGGGGAGAGGACCCAGCAAGCACCCCCTTCACTATCCTGAACCTGGCCGGTTGCTCCACTCCTTCCTTATTTTGTACTCTTTCCTTCAGCTGCTGATCTTCCACCACATTACTTGTCTTCCTGCCCCACTACTTGTGGGCAGCCACCTCCAAGAAATCCAAGATTTCTCTCCACTCCGGGAAATCCCAATGCAATAAGTTATCAACATCATCCTGACAGGCAGAGGAGCAAAAGAGGGAAGAAAGAAAGTGAAAAGGAGAGAGCGAGCGAGAGCGGGGAAAACAACTTTAAACATCAGCGTTCCTGTTCGCGCGCGCCTCGCTCTAATGACAAACAGCTGTAGGTGACCGCATTACGCCGCCGTCGCGCCTTTCTCCGGCCTAAAAACGCACTGAGGGGCAAATCAAAGGCGCGCGGGGGGGGGATGTACAGATGGTGTTTGTCCTTTTCGGCTTTTTCCATCTTGGGGGGGGGCAGCGGGGAAGAGCAGCAATGTGCTTAAATGAAGACCATAACACGGCGAAGGAGTTTGGAGAAGGGTTTAGGCAAGCAGACTGGCTTTCTCTGTAGTTTGAAGGGACTCACTAGCTCGGTTTCCCAAAAGCCACTCAAGGCCACCGAGACCGATCTGAGGCGAGAGCAGGGACGGCGAGTCAAGGCAAAGGCGGCCGGACTCAAAGGAGCCGGGAGCGAGCCAGCCGGACCAGCGGGAGGAGGAGTCATGCCGCTTTGCGACCCTCAGTCCGCGGAGTTATTTCTGAGACTCGAGCGGGAGGGGAAGAAAGGAGGCAAAGGCAGCGGAGGCGCGGAATTTGGGAGAAGCCTCGGAAGAAGCGGCTTTAAGCTTGGAGAAGGGAGGGAGCTTGCGGGCAAGAAGCAAAGCAGCGGAGCATCTTCGCGTCGAGCAGTTAGATGATCGGTCAAGAGGGCGGCGTACCTTAACTGCCTCTCCGCCTGCGGTGCGCCGCTCCTAGCTCCAGCGGAGCTCCTCGCCAACGAAGCGGATTTACCCAGCAGGGACCCCGCGAATGTCTGAGACTCCGCCCCCGCCCGATGAGGCCGCGCCCCCTCCGTGGCTTGGGCCAAGCGACGGGGTGGGGGAAAGTAGCGGTTCTGTATGACTCCGCCCTCAGCGGGCTACGAGCGGCCGGGACAGTTTCCATTCCTAACCCGCACCAGGAGAAGAGCAGTTTTACGCGAAGAAATACTGGAGGGTTAAATTTTATCGATCGGTTGCATTCCTTGTCAGTGGAATTGTTGTATATCACAAAGGAGCTTGGAAAGCCGTTCTTCGCTTTGAAACGAGGAAAATGCTCCAGTCTAGTGGCTTTTCAGTCTTTCTGGTAGGTGGCAGAGACATGCCTATTTCAGATGGTTGTTCCCCCCCCCCCAATAGAATCAGAATCGGAAGGGCCGTTTGTGTCTTTGGGTCCATCATGCTATTCAAGCAGCACTTAAGATTAAAGCATCCCAGGTTGTCCAGCCTCCCCTTGAATAGATTCACTGAAGTCTTCCTTCAGTAGCCTTCTGTGGGAAGTCAGCTCCCCAGAGAAGGAAATATTAAAGAGGCAGAAAAGCATGCCCAGTTTTCCTTGATAGCCCCAGGTCTCCCTCCCCCAAGCAGAAGCCAGCACTGTACAAATGCAGATGTAAACCATCAGAAAGGCCCCAGTTAGGAGATCAAGAAGACAAAGACACCTAAAATCTGCATACCTCACCCAAACTCTAAGAGTCATTAGCCCCAGCCCCAGGGAAGCAGCATGTGACCTTTGGGGCATAATATCACCATCAGAATTCCAGAAAAGCACACTCAGACTCAGGTCAAAGTTCATGGCACAGGAATAGGAATAACTCCACAAGCAAAAGGCTCCAGAGGGTATAAAAACCTACTCCCTACATGTGTTTGCTCTCTTTCCTGCCAGAACCATCTTTTTTTTTTTTTTTTTTTTTGTAAAATATTTTTTTTTTCAACAAAATTTTTATTGGTTTTTATTTAACATGGTGGCAAGGCCATCAATTAATCAAAACAAAATCGTACTTATACAATTCAAATTATATCAATATAATTAACTCAGTTATACATATAAATAATCTATTATTTTAATGTATCCTACTTTCCCCTTTAATCAATACTATTAACTCTACTTCTATACTCCCTCCCAGCCCCATCCCCCCCTAACCCCCCCCCCCGGACTTCCCAGAACTGATTACAGGATTAAACATTCATCCTCCCAAATCTATATAAAGCTACCCAATATAAACTAATCTAATATAAACATACTTTAACTCATAAAGAAATAATCAAATATAAGCTAATATAATCTATCTAAATATAGCCAATCCATCCTCACCAATCCCTTAATCATACAAAAAACTTGCCATATCTTCAATTTATCAATTATATATAAAACATTCCATCACCCCTACAATTATATATAATATACCATCACCCCTACAATTAATGCCATAATCAAATATTTATGAAGTTTTAAAATAATAATAAAAAAAAGATATATCAGTTTTTAATCTAAACCATCATTATTAATTTTTTTCCCCCACTGCTTCCCTTGATATACAGTACTATAATTTTCCATGTATTAATATTTCTTTAAAATTGCATCCCAAAATGTTAATAAATTCTTTAAAATTAATCCCTTAATATCTCAAACAAAAGAGCCTGTATAATTTCATTACAAAATACTCTTAAAAAATAAGCAATAATATCCCCCAGCTGCTTCCCCTGAAATGCAATACCATAATTTTCCATTTCTATAAGTATTTTAAAATTGCATCCCAAAGTCACAGCTAAGTCCATCACTGCCTCTTCTCTATCAAGAATAACATCTCTTAGCCACTAAAATTCAGAAACCCCGTATAATTCCACAATTCCACCAATATACCCCATTTCCTCCTCCATAAATTCTTTAAAATTAATCCCTTAATATCTCAAACAAAAAAAAACCTGCATACTTTCATTACAAGATACTCTTAAGAAATAAGCAATAATATCCCCAACTGCTTCCCCTGAAATGCAATACCATAATTTTCCATTTCTATAAGTATTTTAAAATTGCATCCCAAAAGTCACAGAAGTCCATCACTGCCTCTTCTCTGTAGTCTTATAAATTTTCTTTAGTTGTTTCCAATCCAATTTCCGCTTTACAANCCAGTCCAATTTTCACTTTTACAGGCTCCACTTTTTCCTCCATTCCGAGCTCTATATAATCTGCAGTACCACGCCAATATAATATTTCAAAACCTTTTATAAATCTTCCAACGAAGCCATCGGCGAGGATAAAAAGAAGATGAATTCAGAATTAAACTGTTGAAAATCTTTAAACAAAGCGGAAGTTCCTTTAAGCAAAGCCATTTTTCAAGCTTCTTTAATCCAAACCTCGGAGAAAAAAAAAGAGGAGGAAAAAATCCAAAATCCAAATCCGAAATTCTCTCCATTAAAAGAAGTTTCTCAGCCATTTTTCAAACTTCTTTAATCCAAGCCTCAGAGAAAAAAAAGAGGGGGGGGAAGAATCCAAAATCCAAATCCAAAATTCTCTCCATTAAAAGAAAAGAAAAAATAATCACCAAAACTTTCCATAAACCCCAAAAAAATATGTCAAAGTTACAACTTTAAGCCAAGGGGTAACAATTTCCCTTTCATTCAGCGCTGCAGGAAAGCGAAAGTTAAAAAGAAAAGTCAGTCTCATCTATAAAAAAAAACGGCAAACTGCAGCCATTTTTTTTTTCCTCATTTCAGCTTAACTTTAAAGAAGATGTTAATAAATTGAGTTAAAGTCTTAAGTTGCTCAAGTCCAGTTTCCCCTGGTCAGTTCCATCTGGTTATTGTTTACACACAGTTCTCTATAATTCACAGGAGTGGAGGCAACGACTGGCTTTGTTCCCCCAAAAAAGGGAACAAAGGCACTTGGGAGACGGAGATTTCCCGGACTCCGGAGGAGTACCCAATTTCGCTCTCCCGAGATAAAGGGAGAGCTTTTGGGACTCTACTCCTATCCAGGAGTAGTCACCTCGACCCCTTCTCCCGGGGCACAAGGTTCCAAGCCGCTGAACAGCTGCTGACCGCTGTTCATGCTGGCTCTGACGCCTTCCCAAGAGGACAGCTCCGAAAAGAGCTGCCATCGGCGCGCCGTCCCACCGGAAGCTCTGGCTCTCCTCTTCAATAAACTGCAATATTCTTTCTAAAGCAGTCGCCATGTTGTTTATCCCCGGCTTGGACTGAACCACAATGAAGATTTTCCTTCCAACAATTTGGCACCCCAGAATGGGACTCCAAGCTAACCTCTCCAATGGACTGAGGCTGGTAAGCCCCATCTTGCTGGCAGCAGACCCCTTGTGTCTGTGGATGGATTTCCCAGCCCTGCTCATGTGGAGCCAGGGTAGTAAAGGGAATTTTGAGTTTGAGCTCAAGGGCTGCTTTGGAAAGAAGGTGAAGGTGAGTACTTTAACTTTAAAGCCCAGGGGAACAAAGGAAATGTGTGTATGTCTCTGTGTGAGTGAGAAGACCCTTTTTTCCCAATCACAGTTGGATTTGCTCCCTCTGGCCTTTCCTAACCACAGAAAGGATCTGTTCAAGTGGCAGACCCTGGAAAGCATGGGGGTTGGCCAGAGCGCAGGACCTTTTGTTAGGGAAAAGGGAGAGGCTTTGTGAAAATGGAATGGAATGAGTGAATGAGAGAATTGGATTTGGGCAACCAGCTGGTAAGGCCCTGGAAGCAAAGCCTAGTTCAGAAGGTGCCACATACTCACTGCGTAGGGGGCAGTAGGTCCTTCCAGATCCGCAAGGGGTCTGAAAACCAGTGGCAGGAAAGGAGGTGCTCATACTCACCGTTTTTTTGGGAAAAGGGAAAAGTGGCAGGTCCTCCCGAACTAGTGAAAAGTCCGAAAACTAGTAGCAGGAAAGGAGGTGTCAGTACTCACTGCTTTTCAGGAAAAGAAAAAAAAAGAGAAAAGCGGCAACTCCTTCCAGACTAGTGAAAAGTCTGAAAACCGTGACAGGTAGTTCCCAGGGAAGGAGGTGAGGGTACTTCGCCAGGGAACCGAAGTTGTCCTGGATGCTTTTTTGTCCGAAAACCTGGAAGTTTTTTTTCTCCTTTTGTACCCGACTGAGCCAAAGTGAGCCTCACATCTGAGAGGGAACATGGGAAGCGGCAGTTCAAAGGTGACAATTAGGACCCTCCCTAGGAGATTTGCTCGAAATGAAGAGCAAGGGAAATATGTAAGAAATGGGCTTTGCTCAGGGCTTTGCTGGGAAACCAATTTGGCTAAATGAAGGTACTTAAAGGGAAATTAAAGTATAAGAAATAGTGATTCTCTCTCTCTCTCTCTTCTTCTATGCAACCATGTGGTATGTTTAAGATTTGTGCCTTCCATAATTTGAATTAACTGAGATTTATGGTGGGAACGACTAGGATGTGTAAAACTATGACTTCTGTTTCCTTTTCTGTTCTCTTGTCTGTGTATATGGATGCCACAGTCTGTGTGTGTGAGGTAAACGTGACTGTTTATTGTTTCTAATTCAAATACAAAAGAATTTTAAAATTCTGCTAGAAATTCTGCTTAAAATAAGCTACCAAAAGGAAAATACCCTCACTTTGTTTGTCTGGCCAACAAACAGAGTGAAGAAAAAAATGTTTATTTGTTTTTATTTTTCCTTTGTTTCTCTGTACTCTTAAGAACAGCCCAAAGTTACCAGGAGGGAATGTTTTAAGTTCATCTGCTGGAAAAGTTTCACTCTTGTATTTATTGTATGTGTTATAAATGTGTTTTATCTGTCTATCCTTTTCCTGAAACATGACCAGCATTTTTTTTTAAGTTGCAACTCCTTAAGTCTTTAACATGTTCCAAATGTTCAAGTTCAGAAATGAAACTTTTCATGTATGTTCTCTTACCAGAATCCAGCCTTTTTTTGTCCTCATCTGTGATTTCCTCATTTTGTCTGCCTATCTGTTTCTTTGACCACTGCAGTATTAATGCCTTTTCAAACTCTGCCTGCAAGCTACCCCCCCCCAACACCCTCATGTACTTCTCCTTTTCTTATCCTTTGTTCTCCATGCCTTTCTCTTCCTCTCCTGGGAGAGTCCAGCCAGAAAGGAAGGAGGAATTCTTGTTCTCATGACTTTCATCCCTACACAGATGACCCCCCTCCAACCTTTGGAAGCAGAGCACACTGACCCAGATGCTGCCTCCATCCATTTGAGCCATGGAATTGAATTTTGAATCCAGCCATCCACTAAAAAGCCACCATGCAACCTGAAAGGAACAGTTCCTCCCAAGTCCTATCATTCCCTCAGATGCCTGTGAAAACTGCAGAGGAAGGAAGGAGTCCTAGAGCCATTGGTCCCCACGTGAAGCCTCAGAAGAAAATTAGGAAGACTATGGGGGGCGGGTGGAAACTCATTGTAAAGTTTTCTTTCTTGCCCCATTTGTACTATAATAAGCCAGTTGAATGGATTCATAGAGTGATGGCATTTGGGAATAGTTGGCACAGCAAGTACTGAACATCTTTGGACCTCTGTCTGGTGAGAGGGAAGATTTGTCCAGAGTGTTTGTATTGCCTGTTTGTATTAGTAGCTGCACACACACACACACATACACACAGAGAGACACCATTCATAATCTCTTTCACTTGCCTTCGGTGGAGCTCCAGCCTGATTCTTGCCTTGTGTCATTAAAACTTTGTAGGAACAACTTCCAGCAAATTCCAAGGGGGAGGGAACCAGGCCCCCTCAGGTGATTTGCAATTCATATGCCCTGACTGAGGAGATAGCAGGAAAGACCTCTCCAAACCTAAGCCCTGAATATCTTGCACTGGTGGACTCAGATTAGGAGTCCTAGAGTTCACTATGTGCAATTTAAGAAAATTTAATAGCCTGGCTTGTATACTGGCTAATCTTAATTGGACATTACAAACCTGGATTCACTGAACTAAGAGCTAAGGCAGGAAACAACCCTTGAAAATGGGCAGCCAGTGGTTATGTACTGAGGCAAACCATGGCTGTGAAGAATTTTGGGAGGAATGTGCAAACCTGACTGGAACTCAAAGTGACATCCAACATTTGAAAATAATTGGCACAGAATATTGGAAACTATACATTTCTTTTCCACCTAAGAAAATTTTTGCCCTGACTTTTAGAACTTTAAGGGTGGAAGCTCCCCTTTTGGGAGCAGGGATCTTTTTCTGCTTGCCTCCATTAGTGTCTTCTTTTTTTTTGGCTTAACAGTTTAAAGCTTGTTTACCAAGTCTCCCTGATCAGATCAATTTTAATCTTGTGCCAGTAAAAGTGGGTCACCCACACTATTATGGCACAAAGGGGAGATTGTGGGAAGTCAGCCTCCCAGAGAAGGAAATATTAAAGAGGCAGAAAAGCATGCCCAGTTTTCCTTGATAGCCCCAGGTCTCCCTCCCCCAAGCAGAAGCCAGCTCTGTACAAATGCAGATGTAAACCATCAGAAAGGCCCCAGTTAGGAGATCAAGAAGACAAAGACACCTAAAATCTGCATGCCTCACCCAAACTCTAAGAGTCATTAGCCCCAGCCCCAGGGAAGCAGCATGTGACCTTTGGGACATAATAGAATTAACCTATCTCCATCAGAATTCCAGAAAAGCACACTCACTCAGGTCAAAGTTCATGCCACAGGAACAGGAATAACTCCACAAACAAAGGCTCCAGAGGGTATAAAAACCCACTCCCTACATGTGTTCGCCCTCTTTCCTGCCAGAGCCACCTTTCTGTCTGGCTCTCCTCTTCAATAAACTGCACTTCTTTCTAAAGCAGTCGCCATGTTGTTTATCCCCGGCTTGGACTGAACCATGATGAAGACTTTCTTTCCAACACTTCTGAGCAATATCCTTTCAGGTATTAAACCCTGCTAACAAATCCTCCGTGTCATTCCAGAGATGAAGTATGAGCTTCACAGTGGCCAGGTTTTTCTGCATTAGTTATCCCATTCAATTTTGTGTCATCTGTAGACAAGCATTTCCTTCATCTTTTCACCAAATCACTGATTACAATCATGAAAAGTAGAAGGCTCAGAACTGAATCTTATGGTACAACCATGGTGAAGACGAGTCATGGATTAGGACCTTCCGAGAAACATTTTTGGGGCCAGTTATGCATCCATTTAATTGTTGTGGGGTACTCTATCAAATGTTTTGGTGATACATCTATAGCAATCCAATCCACCTTGACTTGATAATTATTGTATTTTGTTTTTATATGCAAATTGATGGATCCCTATCTGCTCTAGACTCTTATTACGATAGATAAGGATATGAAGCTGACTTGTCTCTCCTTTTTTTTAAAAAAACTTTTAAATCTAGGGACAAAGTTTGTTTTCCAGTTTGTTCATCTAGCACTCCAAAGATAATACTAAAAGTTCAGCCACACCATTGGCTAATTTCTTTAGTATCTTGTGATAATGTTCATCTGGCTGTGGAGATTGAAATCATTCTGAGTAAGGAGTACTCCCAAATTATCAGTCACTAGCTTCAGTTCTGTCCTTTACCTGGCTCTTGACAAATTCCTGGTGCATCATGTATTAGTTTCCTTACTGGAACTGTTGGCAATTGTGGGTTTTTTGTGTCTGTTTAAAGGAACTCCCATTCATTTTGAGCATCTTTTCCTGCCATGGGATATGCCTATTAATTCTTCTGAGTTTATCCAATGCGTACACTTAAAAAAAAAAAAATCCTGGCTATGTGTTAGACTACACTTGAATTCAATTTCCCTTAGAATCAGTAACACCAGCATTTGGTGTTCACTTATATCTTGTGTTCCTGCTACCTCCACTATTGCTAGGAAGCTTTGTCTACTGCTTAGTATCATTGAGAGTAGCAGATATTATTCTGCCTGTCCCAACTCTCTGAAAGAGAAAGTTGTCAGCGAGTCAAGAATTTTTGGGAAGGACCCTGCTTGGCAGAGTTTTTCTTCCAACAGATGTTGGGGTAATACAAGTTTTCCATCACTGCTACTTCAGTCCTCTTTGAAAGACCTGTAGTTTGCTTTCAGAAAACAACATCTCCTCCTTATTTGGATGGGGGATAGTCAACATCACAGAGTTGGAAGGGACCTTGGAGGTCTTCTAGTCCAACCCCCTGCTCAGGCAGAAAACACTATATTATTTCAGACAAATAGTTGTCCAATCTGTTCTTTAAAATCTTCCAGTGTTGGAGCACTCACAACTTCCGGAGGCAAGTTGTTCCATGGATTAATTGTTCTAACTGTCAGGAACAACAATATTGCTTTTATTTATTCCTCTCCCCCTTTCTATTATTTCTGTTCTTTTTGAACAAATAGAATCTTTATGCTAATGTATTTCTGTCACAGAATTTATTCTGCTAGGTTTTTGTTATGTTAAATCATATTTGCCTGTTTGGGGTTTTTCCCCCCTTTTAGTTCCAGCATTAGAATCTAGAGACTAGCAGGTCTCAAACATTTTGGTCTTAGGACCTCTTCGTATTCTTAGAAGTGACTGAAGACCCCAAAGAGCTGTTATTTATATGGGTTATATCTTTGTTGTGTGTGTATACTGTGTTATAAATTAAAACTGAGAAATTTTAAAGTATTTACTTATTTGATTTTGCAGACAGTTCTGAAAGGATCTTGGGAAACCCAGCAGTCTCTAGACCCTATTTTGAAAACCACTGGTCTGGACTGTAAAGATTGTGTAGTTTTTGGACCAAGGGTCCATTATAGCTCTTTTGTTTGTTTGTTTATGCTATAATGTACAAGCAGTGCTTTTTTCTGAGGCCCATATTTGAGGGATTTTTGTCTCTAAAACCTGACAAGATTCAGCTGAGAGGCTTCTTAATCAAGCTTGCCCTGATTCAGGTAAACACATTTTACTGGTCCCAGTGAGGTGCAATTTTTCTTGAGCTGAAAGTCCATCATCTAAATAACTCAGTCCATGGTCCCAAACCAAATCTCTCCTGTCAAAATCATTTGTTTGCAGTAGTCTTCCTTCCCTTATTGGTTCTCCTCTGTGGATTAGGACCAACATCACTTCATTTCAAAGATCTTGCACTTCCTTCTTAATCTTTCAAAGTCATGGAAAAGCTTTTTAATATCTTTGTTTCCTGTCAGGGATTTAGTAGGCATGGAGTATTGTAAATAGATAAGTCTTTGAAGTTGCTCTGTCATATCCTTGATTCTTAACCAAGGCTCACTTGATAGATGGAGCTGTTTGGTATCTATTTGCTCTGATTCCCCATAGCAGTGAGCTAGCAATTACTCTGATGTTTCTTTTTTGTTGTTTTGTGAGACACAGTTACATCCCCTCTGCCCTTTGGGGATCCCTGTCCTGTTCCATGTTCCACAGAGGGTTTTTTTTTCTTTTTCTTTTCCTAGATCACTCAGAGCCTGGTTGTTCTCTGAGGCCTGGAAACTATTCCCGAGTCCAAATTTTGCAGACTATCTTCTATGCCTCATCAATCTGGTTGTTATTCTTGTCCACTGGGCTTTCTCTTTTGTTTGACTTCCCTTCTTATAGAGAGTTGCTTCCATTGTCAGTTTCTATCATAATGCCTCCTTTCATTCCACTGGTAAATCTTTGTTATCATCAGTTGAACAGTGACCATTTGCTGGTCCAGTGTTTTGACTTTTGCTTTAAGGGCTGCTATAAACATGGGAGATCAAGGGTGGGTATTAAATAATAATAGTTCTATGATGAAATCATCACGCTACTGCCATACCATGGTCTTGTGTCAGATGTCAGACTGCAGGTATGTAATGATGACATTTGCACAATGATATCACAGTAGCTTGGAGACTGCTGGCTTTAATTTGCCCTTCCCTTTCAATATGCAACAGGTAGTATTTGCTTAGGAACACACCCGTGCTAGTTCACAGCAGGAGAGGCCTCTTTTCTAAGATATACTAATAGACAGGCTTATATTTCTCATCTTTCATTTGCAGGCTTAGCCAAATACAGAGCACCACCATTGCCATATTCCACTGACACACTGTTCACTTGCTCAGTGAGCCTTTCCTGGTTACATTATAAGATAACCTTTCCCCACTCAGTCTTTGCCTACTGAGCAGGGCAAGTTATTTTATTGTTGGTTCTGAACACTCAGACACATTCCTTGCAATCAGCAGCTCTTCAGAATTAAGCACACAATCCCTCAAAAATGAACAGCTTCTCTGCTGCCTCTCCCCTCTTCCTCCTTCTGAGTTCTACTGGCAAACTTGAGTTAGTGCTTGCTATCTGCAACTATGACATCTTTTAAATTAGCTGGGACACTGTTGTTCTCATCCAAATATGTTTTAGTGACCCCTTCCCAATTTGATGTGCAATGAAGGGGTGATCAAGGAAAAAACAGAATATTTATTGAAAATGTTACAAAGATGGGAACAAGTAGAACCAAGCCAAGCCTAGTCTACAAGCCCCATATTTTGTAAATTATAGGCAGTGAAATGTAAATAATTTATGTTGTGTGAATGTCTTTGTGTGTGAGAAATCTGGACTGGACCATTATTCTGTACCTGCTGTTTATGCCATTACTAATCTTGCTCAGATTCAACATTTCAGTGTATACACTTTGGCCATGAAATGATTTTAGCCTAGAGTGTTCTGTACATTCAGCTATTTTGACTTGTAAACTATGTCTTGTATGATTAAGCATGTTCTGAAAACCCACCCAATTGTGGCTTATTCAACAAATCAGGTTACATATGGATATATGAATTGGTTGCTAAAGTAGGAATGGAGTGTGTGGAATTTTAATGCCCTTTAACTAGGATGTGCAATCAATTTTTTTTCCCAGATGGTTGACTTTGAAGTGCTACAAGTGCTGCAATTTAACTATATTGAGAGGACATGTCATCTATCCTTGTTTTCTCACTTTTTCTATCCAGATTATGTTGCCATTATTCTTACCCAGCAGCACAGCTTTATTACAGGACTTAAGAAATGGTGTAGTCCAATACATCTGTAGATGATCAAAGCTACTTTAGATTGTTTAATTCCAACGATCCTATATATTTCTTAAAATCTATGCTCTAACAGTGTGCATTCATCCAGCTGATACAATTATATTAAACATTAAGGAAGGTGGTAGACAGTTAAGATCAAAACAATTGAGTTATGTGGAATTTGAATCAAAGTTAAAGAAGTGCATTAAGGAAGATAATGAGAACACATATCGTCATTCCTTCTATTTTAAGGCAGCAGTAGGTAGTATCGAGGTTTGTGTGAATCAACTTTGTTTTTGCACAGTACCCACAGAAATCTACCATCAGATGCAAAACAGGAAGACAAGCATCAAATTGGGTGTCACCCAAGCACGAGGTATCTCAAGCATATGCTCTGTCTTGGGTTTTACTTTCAATAGAACTGGAGTTTGCACAAAAGAAGCCTGTTTCTGAGAATGAACTTTTCACAGAAAATAAGCTCTCTTGCTTAATAGAGTAAATAAAGAGTTTTTGTATTGACTTTTGTTCAGATTTAAGGAGTCGGAATTCCTTGTTGATCTATTGCCAATTGTCCAGAGATCTGTCTATCAGTCCTGATTTATCATCTGCCATTCATATAGTCAGTGAAGAGGGATATATTTTCTTATTGGAGCAGGAAGAAGTTTGTCTGCAGGGTGAAGAATGTTACTTCCCACCCACCTACTTCTTGTTCTAACACTGATAATACTGACTCCAAGTGCATGTTTTCATCACCCCACCCTGCTGCTTCACAAGCTTTGAGTTCCTCAAAAATTTCCCCACCCTCAGTGTTGAGCCTGTTTAGCAAAGTAAGCCTTTAACACATTTTCTTCTTTTAATGACATATTTAATTTAAATTTGAAAATTGCTCTATAGCAGGGCTTTTCAACCTTTTCACCCATTGTACCACTTTTAGGATATGGCAACATCCGAGTACCACCAGTCGCCTTGCAAGGTGTCAAAAACTTGATGACCAAAAGTGATAAAGTACAGGTAGTTCTCGACTTACAACAGTTCGCTTAGTGACTGTTCGAAGTTACAATGGCACTGAAAAAAGTGCCCCCCAAGGCACAGACGAGCAACACACCTGCCTACCCGCCCGGCCGCGCTCTTCCTCCTGTCCGAGGTTTCCATTGTTGTGAGCATTTCTGTTGAGGATTGGGAGCGGGGGTGGGGTGGGGGGTGTTTGGTTTTTATTCCCCCCGTCTGCTGGGTGGTTGCAGCAGGTTTTGGTCCCTTCACATGACCCTGGGACACTGTGACCGTCATAAATATGAATCAGTTGCCAAGCATATGAATGTAAATCACAAGACCCTGGAGAGGCTGCAGCATTCCAGCTGATTGGTGCTTCTTCTGGGCTCAGCAGAAGCGCCAGGATCAGTGCTGCTTTCCAGCTGGAGCCTGGCGCTGATCCTGGCGCTTCCGCTGAGCCCTGACAGCCCTGCAGCTCCAGCCGTCTCTCGCTCAGGCTTGTGCGGTGCTACCACCGGTTCAGCTCATTCCCCTCCCCCGTTACTTTTCTAGGATGGTCACGTACCACCTGCCAGGTGCCAATGTACCACAGGTGGTACCTGTACCACTGGTTGAAAAGCCCTGCTCTATAGGGTGGGCTTCAGTGTGGAGTGTCTTCATGACAGAACCAGACAATCCAGCTTCCCTTGGAATCCCAAAGGAAGAAGAGTAGATGCTTGCGTTTATAGTTGCCATGTGAACATTTAGGACTAAGATTGAACCCAGGAGAGTTTAAAGAATAGAGGACATCCTCTGATCCATGTCCCTCCTGATCCATGTCCCTCCTGGTTGCTAAAGATGACATATGATGGTTAATGTGTCTTGGCCAGTGCCATCTTCCATCTTCTCCAAAAACTAGTCTCAGTGGACCTGAATAGCTTTTATCCAGTCTCCAACCTTCTCTTTCTTGGGAAAGTGGTTGAGAAGATAGTCAACCTGCAGCACCACAGGGCCCTGAAAGAAGTGGATTATCTGGATCCCTTTCAGTTGGGATTCAGACATGGTTACAGTACTAAGGTAGCATTGATTCTATGTGTTGATGACCTTTTGCAAAGCTTGGGAAGGGGGAAGCTTATCCATCTTGGCCCTCCTTGATGCCTCAGCATTCTATATTACTAATATGTGGGATCTTTCCAGATTAATTCAGAGGATTGGAACTGGGAGGTATAGTGTTCCAGTAGTTCTCTTTTGTCCAGGACTTGGTAGGTGGTGAGAGATCAAGCCCAAGACCCTACCAGGTGGGGTTCCTCAATGGTCTACCCTCTCCTCATTCTAATATCTACATGAAACTGCCAGGGGAGATCATAAGGCCAGGATATTTGTGAGACTACCTGTTTCCCATTGTTTCTTCTCAACACACCAGATATAACAGAGGGGGCATGCTCCTGGTCCCTCTGTCAGACCAGGTCATCTTGTGAGACTCAAGAGCCAGGCCTTCTTTGTGACTGCTTCTGTCTTGTGGAATAGCATTCCACCAAATATTTGGATGGCTCTAATCATATTGGGCTCTGAGGACTTGACTCTTTCTCCTGGCATTTGGACCAGAAGGTTAGGCAAGCTCCACTGTAAATGTGATTTGTGATTAGAAGGTATTATTTTCCTTGACTATCATGGGTGATTGTTTTTAGTTGCTGGGCTTTAATTTTTGTATACCACCCAGAGCCACTGTTGTGAAATGAGCAGTCATATCAATTATAATGTAAATATAAATATCAATAAAATATAAATCTGATGACATGGGGCACACTATCTGACAATACACCGTTACATCTCTACCCCAGGCCAACCAAGTAATACCATGCAAGTTCTTTACTAGAATCTGGAAGCTGTGTGGGTCTGGATGGCGAAAAACAAGCTGTGATCCAACTCTGGTCAAGGGAGCAGCTGTGAGCTCTATCTGTGTGAATGGGGTTGCACTCCCCCAGATTAAGTTGGTGCACAACTTTGGGGTACTCTTGGTCTCATAACTGAAGGTATAGGTGGCAATCACGGCTTGGAGGGCCTTTTCACAGGTTTACCTTGTACACCAATTGCATCCATTTTTGGATCAGGAAGCCTTAGTCAACTCCTGGCTGAAGCAATGCACTTTACCTGGGTTGCCCTTGAAGAGCTTTTGAAAGCTACAGTTTGTCCAGAAAGCAGCAGCACAGCAGTTTTGCACATTCCACGATATGTATATGTAACTCCTCTCTTCTACAAGTACACTAACCCCAAGAGGATTAGTGCACTTTAGGATTTTTTTTAATGATTTTGTTACTATCACTAATGTGAATAAAACCTTCAAACTGGCTCTAGTACAGCGGTTCCCAACCTTTGCGGCTTGGCAGACTGGCTGGGGGGGGGAGGGAGAGGGAAACCAGGCTGCGTGAGCTGTGGGCTGGCATGTGCAAGAGAGAAGAGAAGCCCTTGGGGTGCAGTTTCGTGCTCCTTCAGGCTTCTCCATGCCAAAAGCTTTTGCAAAAGGACGGAAGACCCGAAGCAGCACAATATCGCTCCCTTGAGGTATGAAGAAGCCTTTGGGGGCACAGTCTCATGCTCCTTCAGACTCATTAAGGCAGTGTGACGCTCCAAAAGCGGATTGGGTGCTCTGTGCAGTCAGCCTCGGTGAGTCAGCGAAGCTAGCAATGCACGTTTGTCCCCTTCAGCCTCTGCTCTCACTGCTCCGCTTTTGGAGCATCGGGAGCAGGCAGCTTGGTGGCCTGGGTGGGGTGGGGAAGAGAGGAACCGGGCTGTGCAAGTGGCAGGCCGGCACATGCATGTGCATGCAAGAGAAACCTTTGGGGCTTTGCTCATGCAAGTGGAGCTGTGGGTGTGCACTGGCCCATCTCTCGCATGGCCCGGTTCCGAATAGGCTGCAGCCCGGTTTTGGGCTGCGACCTGGGGGTTGGGGACCCCTGCTTTAGTACAATTCATTAGAAAAGATCCTCAGCTATTGCTTTAGGTCTGTGGTATTACTTCTTCACTTTCTCATAGCGATTTAAATTCAAGAGTTTCAGCTGACTCATGTAGCCCCTTTAAAAGCCAAATTGATGAATAAGGAAGAGGAGATTCACTGTTGGAGGAGGAAGTCTTCATCCTTCCTTCCTTTACAATGATATCCTCAAATCACTTCTCAGTTTAATATTTTTCAGTTCTTATAAATGGAAATTTCTTTTGTTTTTAATCCTACTGCCATGTGTTTGGGTTAGCTCTCCCCTTCCCGAGGTCTCCCCTGAAGTAGTTGTCTTGTGTATCCATGTGGCACAGAATTAAACAGGTTAGAAAGGATTTTAGTTCAACCCTTGCCCTGTGCAGGAATCCTCATCCCATCCACGATAAATAGTGGTCCAATTTTTTTCTTGAATACTTCCATCAACAGAGCACTCACAACTCCAGGAGGCAGGTAGTTCCATTGCTTAATGGATCTGAGTCAGGAAATTCCTTCTTAGATCAAATTTGGATCTTTCACTTTGAAGCTTTTACCCACTGATTTTTATTATAAAGGCATAACAACATTTCAATCAGAGCTGAAATTGGTCTGGTCACTGAGGAAGGAATGGGATGCATTGAGTGGGGAATGCCAGCTCCACCCTCTGCTAGCAACACTTTCAGGAGAAACAAAGCCCTGGAATTGAACATTTCCAGCCCTGCTCTGCTCAGGATTCTTCTCAGCTACCTTTTCAAGGATCCAAAGGAGTCTAATCAGCAAGACAGTTCAAACTGCCTGCTGATCTATCCTCCTGCCTGTGGGTTTTTTGTAGAGGGGCGGCTACTTCTTCTTTTGACTATTTCATGTTTTGCTTTGCTGTCACAACTGCCAGCTCTCCTCTGCCCTTCCCTTCTGGACTCAAGTCTTTCCAAATTCCCTTTCACGTTCAAAACAAACGTCTCATTTTGGGCCTTGATAACTTGCCCTACCCATTTAGCTTTTATTTTTTGCAATAGTGCTCTGTGCTATCTTTCCCTGCTCCTAGGATTTCATTGTTTTTGCAGAGCTGATTTGTATTCACTCTGCAGACAATCCCCAAAGCCTGGCTTCCTCAGAAGGTATTTTTTTTGTCACCTTCATCCTTTCCATGACTGTTTTTCAACTATCCAAATGCCTTACCACTCCTTACCCCCTAGTCTTGCTGTATACAAACAAATATTAATTTGTGAAAAGAAACAAGTACCTCCCCATTTGCTATTCATGATCAACTTTTGTTTTTTCATTGGACATCTGCATGTTACAGAATCACGTGCAAGGTGGCAGAAGACTTAAGGACTCAAATGTAGAGGTCTCCAGCCTTTTTGGAACGGGGGGGATGTTTGGAATCTGGTGTACATGTTATGGGCTCTCTCACAAAATGAATGAGACGGAAGCCATGAGCAATCATGAAATACCCATTTCCCAGAAAACAGTCTGTTAGGTTCCTCCTAACAATGCCTCCATGCAGGAACAGGAATCTCCTGTTTCTGACCTTTCTACTTTCTCCTGAGCATCTTCTTAATTAGAACAATCTAAAATTTATGTAAAATCACATAAGGCAGAGAGTCTGGTGTGTAGAAAGTCCAGTGTATATTGTGTCAATAAGAACGATCCTGTTTGGTACTAAGGGGGAAAAAAATCCTGATGGTGACAACGATTAACCAATGGAACTGCTTGCTTTCTGGAGTTGTAGGAATTCCATTGCTGGAGGTTTTCAAGAAAAGATTGAATCTCCATTTGTCCAGGATGGTTTAAGGACTCCTGCCTTGAGCAGGGAGTTGGACTAGAAGACCTCCAAGGTCCCTTCCAGCCCTGTGATTCTATGTTCTAATAACAGTCTTAATGAAAACTCATAAGTTCTATGCTAATATTGACATGCCCAAGATGCCACATTCAGTCCTTGGCATGTTCAGTCAGGGCTGACAAATACTTTGGCATGAAATCTGGGTTTCAATATTTTCTTATAAATCTATGAAAGCGGAACTATTTAACTCGTTTTTTGCATCTGTCTTTACACAAAAGGAAAAAACAGACCAACCTATCAAAAATAGTGCCATAAAAAACAGAATAGAAACACAAGTCAAGATAGGCAAGAAAATAGTAAGTGAGCACCTGTCCAGCCTAGACGAGTTCAAATCGCCAGGACCAGATGGATTACACCCCAAGGTTCTC
>NW_015387731.1:215734-227256 GCF_001527695.2 Protobothrops mucrosquamatus | reverse complement strand
TATGTTCTCTATATTTATCTTTCAACACCTTTTCCCTATTACCTTTTAAGTTTTTAATTTGCAAAATGCAATTTTATCAGTCTATTGGGCTTCGTTAGGTTTACATTAACTTTTATCAAAATAATTTTTAAAAGCTTATAACAGTTACTTAAGGAGATTTATTTTAATGACTTATAAGAGTGTTTATTTGCTGTCTTTTAAAGATTACTCAATTACTATTCAGCCTTTTTTCAAAATATACTATCAAACTTTACAACATGCTCAAATGAATTGACTCATCTGGCAACATCAGGTCTGCTGATGTAAACATAAGGACAGAAAGAAATCCATATTCCTCCTAAATGTGAAAAGTTGTATTTATAGCACACTAGTTGGGGTAGAAGTCTGAAAACACTGCATAATCAAGGGGTTGAAACATGCTGCTTAGACCAAGTGTTTTATTGCAGACCACAGAGCAGCAATTCCAGAAGGTCAATTCCAAACACTTCTGCCTTCAAATTGTTGCTAGCCAGAATACACACTGTGCTGTTTGGTGAAGGGCACTTGCTCTACTGATATTGCCAAGTCTGCGCTTGCTAATATTCCAATGTCGTCCAATGCATGGCTGATAGAAAACTTGCTGCCACGCCATGTAGATATAGCTAGGCCATGTTTTACTTAACATGTGTACTACTTCCAAAAGAGAACCAACTTTGTTGTACTCCTGCTTTTCTCATGCTAATAATTTGTTCCGAAAATGGCAAACAATTCCTTTTCCCACCTTGGGCCTTGGTATAGTTAGTACAAGTGAATGCCTGAGAGAAGAGGGCCTCTTCACACAGGAGGCTACATTTTAGCAGATCTATTTATCTTTTCTAAATAAATAGCTGGTGTTTTTGGTGGTGTTTTTACAGTGGCTTAAGTCAGGCAATAAGCTGAAATAATCCTTCTGTTCAAAGCTGCCACAATAGAACCTTTCTTCCTGTTCTATTTCTACTTGGATAAATTAGATAAACATAGGTTACTATTTTCTGCTGCTGCTATAAAGATCTCAAAGTCATAGGAATCCCATTACGGGGATAAAATTCCAAGCAAATTCTGTCACTCAGGCTGCCTTCCCCACAACTGAGTGCATTCCTCCAGTATTGCAGTCAATTTGAGGAGATATTCCTCTCCTCACAATCTGTTGTGGTATTTAAAGCACTATTGTAGCAATACAGTTCAAGCTTTGAGTAGCTGCGGCTCTCATTTCTAACAAGGAATTTCATTTCAAATGGTTTGCAAGTCTCTTTCTCCCTCATCCGTTTTCAACAAAGAGGCACTCCCAATGTTGTATTCTATGCCCAACTGCTCTCCATCCCTTTTTATAGTACCTGGTCACTTTGAAATTTATTGAATTGCAGAATTCAACATGTGCAAATAGGGTTATATGAGAACATCCAGAAGAGCCCTGGTGGTGCAGTTGTTAGAATGCAATATTGCAGGCAAACTCTGCCTACAGCCCTGAGTTCAATCCTGATGGAGCCTGAGGTTGACTCAGCCTTCCATCCTCAAAATGAGGATCAGCAAAATAAGGACCCAGCTTGTTGGGGGCACTATGCTGACATTGTAAACCATCCAGAGTGGTATAAAGGAGGGCTTTTCAACCAGTGGTACATGTACATTTGTGGTACATTGGCACGTGGCAGGTGGTACGCAGCCCTGCCCAGCCCAACCAAGGGTAGTGGGGGAGGGAACAAGCCAAAGCAGCGCAGTGCAGGACTTGCCGTGAGAGTTGTTATGTTCTGGGCTGTGATTGACACAGTAGGTGCAGGAAGCTGCAGAGAGTCCCGGGCAGACCACGAGGCTGCCCGGGCCAGACAGGCTGTCTCCAGCCTATTGCGCATGCAAGGCGGGAAAAATGTTGCATTTATTGGCTGACGCTGCTCCCTGCAGAAGGGTATAAAAGGGATCCGCGCCATTTTGTGTTGTTCTGTTGAAGATTGAATAAAGAAGCAACTGTTGTTACTCCTGCCTTGTCTCAATGCTTTACCAACGCTCAGAACAGAACATTGGCGATGAAGGTGGGATCGTGCTGCAAGAAAACAGCGAAAGAAAATAGGCTGACTCACAATGGAAGGCCCGAAGTGCTTGGAAGTGCAGCATTCCAAACTCGTGTGACTCTGCCTGCCAGTACGAAGACGCTGGAGGAGAGCTTGGCAAGATTCGTCCTGGAACCCCTTCACAAGCCGAAGCAGCACGAGGCGTTGACGAGTCCGCCAAGAAGTAACAATGTCTAAAATAGGGCATTTGTCCGAATTCGATACAGCTCACCCTGAACATTGGAGCTCATACGTGGCCAGAGTAGAAAACTACTTTCGAGTAAAGCAAGTTCAGGAATACGGGTTCAAAGCCGCAACATTACTGTGTGTCTGTGGGCAAGAGACATTTGATATTGCCGAAAATCTGGTTGCCCCAGCACCTCTGGAATCCATCGCTTATACTGAGCTGAAGAAAATATTAAGGGAACATTTTGAACCGAAGCTATCGGTGATTGCCTGGCATCACGCATTCGAACAGTGGGACCAACATCCAGAAGAGTCTGCTGCGGACTTTATTGCTGCTTTGCGACAAGCTGCAAGGCCCTGTGAGTTCAAAGACCTTGAGGAACGGCTTCGAGATCGGCTAGTTTGTGGTTTAAGGAGCCGTGAGCTGCAACAAAAGATTTTTGCAAAGGAAGACGTTTCCTTCCAGGATGCACTAAGGGAAATTATGGCCGACGAAGCAGCGGGAGGAGCAGTCAAGGCCTTGCGGCTTTCCAAGCACCCTACGAGTTCGGGCTCCATCCATCAAGAGGTTGCTCGAGAGGTAGCTGAGCTGGATTCCGAAAATGAGGTCGACCGTCTACAGCAGCCAGCGGAGAGAAGGCCCCAAGAGCGAGCTGACAAGGGGGCTGACAAGGCAGTTCAATTCCCTCGATGTTTCGGATGTGGAGGACGCCACAAGTGCTCCGATTGCCAATTCCGCTCTGCTATTTGCTGGGCGTGTGGCCGGCAAGGCCACATAGCCGTCTGTTTGGGTCGCAAAAAAGACCGTCCATCAGAAGAATTGCCTCGGAAAGGTATCAGGGTCCCCAACCAGAATAGGGTGGGGTTTTGCGCGTCCCATAGAAGTGTTTTGAGAACTGGGGCCCACCGACCATTGAAGAAAAAACTGCGCATTGATGTCAAATTGCAGGGGGTCCCCTTAACGATGGAGTTGGACACGGGTTCAGCTCTGTCAATCATATCCCAGGACACCCTCAAGCAAATCTGCTGTAGAAGCGGCCAGCGAGTTAAACTCAGGCCGTCCAATCTGATTTTAACAGATTTTCAGAATTCCCGAGTCAGGGTGAAAGGGGAGGCCACGTTCAGAGTGCAGCGTAGGCAATTCAAAGGGTTCCTGGACATTGTTGTGGTTGAGGGTGACTGCACGAGTCTAATTGGACTCAATTGGTTCGAGGCACTTGGGATTCAAGTGACTGGGCTACACAGCTTGCAAACGGCAGGTGTTCCGGAAGTTTGCAAGGAGTTTGCTGATGTGTTTAGCCCAGAACTAGGGTCGTACAAGGGGCCTCCAATTGCACTGCAGTTGGACCCATCCATTGCCCCTATTAGAATTAAGCCTCATCGGGTGCCCTTTTGCGCTTAAGCAAAAGATTAATGCCGAGCTGGATAAACTGGTCCAGCAAGGTATTTTGGAACCTGTGAATAGCAGTCCATGGGAAACACCCATAGTCACGCCACTTAAGGCCAACGGGGAAGTCCACATTTGTGCTGACTATAAATGCATGTTAAACAAAGCATTACAGCAGCACTCTTATCCGGTGCCTGTGGTGAGCCACATTTTGGCCTCGCTTAAAGGAGGTCAAGTTTTCGCCAAACTTGATTTGGCTCAGGCCTATCAACAGCTACCGGTTGATGAGGCAACGGCAGAGGCCCAGACGATCGTAACGTACCAGGGAGCTTTCAAAGTCAGAAGACTGCAGTTCGGGATTAACGTAGCCCCTGGCATTTTCCAAAGTTTTATGGAGCAAATGCTCCATAACATTCCGGGAGTTTGCCCATACTTCAATGATGTCCTCATCGTAGGGGAATCACTCGAAAACCTGGCTGAAAGGCTTTGCTCCATTTTGCTGCGTTTCCGCAAAGCGGGGCTGAAGCTTAAGCAAGACAAATGCAAAATTGGAGTCATTTCCACTGAATTCCTGGGGTTTCGTATAGATGCAGAAGGCATCCATCCTGCTGAATCTAAGCTCAAAGTGATTCAGCAGAACCCAAGCCCCAAGTTGAAGAGCGAGCTTCAAGCTTTCCTTGGGCTTCTAAATTTCTATCATTCTTTCCTCCCTCACAAGGCTGCAGTGGCAGAGCCGTTACACCGGCTCTTGGACAAACAGGCTCCATGGAAGTGGACACAAGTCCACGAAAGGAGTTTTGCAGAGGTCAAGGCATTGTCTTCAAATGCTGTTCTCGCTCATTTCAATGAGCAGTTGCCAGTGTGTATAGCCTGCGATGCATCCCCTTATGGAATCGGGGCTGTCTTAAGTCACCTCAAGGCTGATGGGACACAAGTTCCTGTAGCCTACTATTCAAGGACTCTGTCATCTGCTGAGCGTAATTATGCACACATAGACAGAGAAACCTTGGCCATAGTGGCTGGCATAAAAAAGTTCCATGACTTTTTGTATGGTCGCCACTTCACGGTCTTTACAGACCATAAGCCACTGCTGCGGTGGTTTACAACAAGCAAGCAAACCCCACACATAATTTCTCCTAGAATGTTGGGGTGGTCAATTTTCCTTTCTGCATATGACTACTCACAGGTTCACAAACCAGGCAAAGAAATGGGCCATGCAGATGGCCTTAGCAGGTTGCCTCTACAGCTTGTAGAATCAGATCCTGCTCCAGCTAACCACATATTAGCTATCCAGGATTTGCCTGAGTCTCCCCTCAATGTAATGGATGTGGCTGCAGAAACAGTCAATGATCACACGCTAACACGTGTGTTGACATGGGTGCTGTCAGGATGGCCTGACACGTGTCCTGGCACTAATTTCCAGAGTTTCTGGAAATGGAAGTATGAGTTATCCACCTTTAAGGGTTGTGTCCTGTGGGGTAGCAGGGTAGTAATCCCAACCTCATTGAGGATTAGAGTCTTGCACTCTCTGCATGAGGGACATCCGGGAATAGTCCGGATGAAGGCGCTTGTGTGCAGCTATTTCTGGTAGCTGGGGCTCGATAAGGAGATTGAGACCCAGGTTCAGGGTTGCCACGTCTGCCAACAGTCCAGGCCTGAAATGCCACAGGCTCCTGTACACAGGTGGGAGGACACACATGCTCCTTGGTCGAGGGTTCATATCGACTATGCTGGCCCCTTTCAGGGGCAATTCTTCCTCATTGTTGTAGACAGTCACTCTAAATGGCTAGAGGTTGTTCCAGTGTCCACTACGACTGCCAGGACCATCCAGGTGTTAAGGGGGATCTTCGCCTCCCATGGGCTCCCAGATGTTTTTGTCTCTGACAACGGCCCTCAATTCACTTCTTCTGAGTTTCAGGCTTTCTTACAGGCCAACATGATCCACCATGCTACTTCGGCACCCTTTCATCCGGTTTCCAACGGCCAAGCTGAGCGCATGGTGTGCACAACCAGACAGCTTGAAGCAGCTCACTCACGGGAGCTCACTCATGGGACCTGGCATCACAGGTTAGCTGACTTTCTTCTTTGCCAATGCACACCTTGCACAGCTACTGGGAAAAGCCCAGCTGAACTCCGCTGGGGTCGCCGTCTCATTACCAAACTGGACAGATTGCACCCAGACCGGATGGCATCACAGGTGTCACAGCCACGGGCACCTAGGAGACTACAGGTGGGCGATCTGGTTTGGGCAAGGAACTATGGACCTGGACATCTCTGGGTGACAGCAGTGGTCTGCAAAGTCACTGGGCTGCTGTCATACGAAATGGCCCTGGAAGATGGTCATGTGTTGCGTCGACACATTGACCAGCTGCGCTGGAGGCTACCCAGTCACCCTTCCGCTCCTGACTCTGCTCTCGGGGGGGAGGAGGACCACGATCACGATTGTGGATCTCAGTCTTCCTGCGGAAGCAGGGGTTTGCACTCTGCACATAGGGGTTTTGCCAATGAGGCGGCTCCTGACTCTGGCACTGGGTCCATGGGACATTGCACGCAACCGGCTGTTCAGGCCATTCCATCTGATGGCCTTGTGCCTACGGGACAGTGCTCCCAAGAGGGGTCTGTCATGGATCTGGGGAATTCCACCCCACCAAGGAACTCTGGTCTGGGTTTACAGGACCCGGCCAGTCAGCATGATGTGGGTTCACCTGTACCTAGTGGGCATCAAAGTCCTGGTCTGCCGAGCCTGGCAAGCGAGCTTGTAGACCGGGCACTTGCAACGGCTCCAAGATCAGAGTGGGCCAGAGGCCCACCAAAGTATTTGCAGGACTATGTGAAGTTCCTGTTAGTAGGTGGGCAGACTTAAGTGTTCCTTAGAAATCAGAACATGCTCAAAAGAATTGAAAAGGTGTTAGATTTGTAGTAATGTAAAATAGCAAGTTCTATGTGTTTTGAAATAAGAGGGGAGGGATGTTATGTCCTGGGCTGTGATTGACACAGCAGGTGCAGGAAGCTGCAGAGAGTCCCGGGCAGACCATGAGGCTGCCCGGGCTAAACAGGCTGTCTCCAGCCTATTGCGCATGCGCAAGGCAGGAAAAATACGTTGCATTTATTGGCCGACGCTGCTTCCTGCAGAAGGGTATAAAAGGGATCCGCGCCATTTTGTGTTGTTCTGTTGAAGATTGAATAAAGAAGCAACTGTTGTTACTCCTGCCTCGTCTCAATGCCTTACCAACGCTCAGAACAGGAGTGTCCTCAGGAGCTGCATGGCTGCTTGGGATGAGGCAAAGGCCACAGGATCTGCACTTCTGGCTCACCCGGAAGAGAAAGGAGGAAGGGGGGGCGGAGACAGGAAGGGATATAAAAGGAGGCAGTTTGGGCGGGAGAGGGAGAGAAGAAAAGACTCCGGAGAAAGAGACAGAAAAGGCTTTTCTCACAGAAGCGGTGAGAGAGAGACACAGAGACAGAGACAGGAAAGGATTTTGGAGGAACGTGTGTGTGTGAATGGGGAGGATATTGGAGGAACGTGTGTGAGAGAATGGGAAGCGCCGGGTAAGCCGTGCTTTGCAGGACAAAGCGGGTGGACCTATGCCGGCAGGCCCGTTGGCATCAGGACGTATCTGAAGGTAGCTGCGGGGGAGGGGGAGGGAGGGAAGCAGGATCCAGCTCTGTTGGGATTAGGAAGGCTCCGAAGGAGTTAGTTCTAATATCGATGGGCTGCTGCTGGGGAGGAGAATCAAAATAGGGCAAAACAAGTGTAGTCCATCATGGTTTATTGATTGCCAAATTTTCCTCGGGGTTTCCTGTCCCTTTCTGGGCTATTAAAATCATATTGGCTAGGTCTGTACCAAACATCTGGCTGCAAACTAGTCAACTGGATTTTAGCCTAGCCCCTTGTGCAATTCTAAGCTACATTCTGGAGGTAAGAGGATGTAGTAACAGGAGAGAGCTGCAAAATTGATTCGTTATTTATTCTTGCCTTTGGTAGCAATAACTATATTCTTTGATGACTTTGCTAGCAATCTGCAGGCTGTGAACTTTCCTTTCCCCTGTGGAGAAAGAATTCAGAAATGCTAGATTTATTTTTCCTAATTACAGTATACTTTGTGAGTTTTTAAAGGAGCTGTGAGAAAAAGATGTGTCTCAAAATTAAAGGATGTATGGATTGAGTTGTGGGACAGGAAAGGGAAGTACATGGACTTATGCACTTCCAATTACTGACAGGTGTGCCATTAATATTCTGACTTGACACCTGCATACTCTCAGGGCCCAAGGATTATCTTCATTCTTTATAGGCTGATATTGCGGATTAACTAAGTTTGATTTTAAGGTGAGTATCCTGAGCTACAGAGGCCTTTGATCATCTTCTTAAATACATAATAATAAAATGAGAACTAAAGGCTTAAAGGGAAGGCAGATTAGAAAGAACGAAACCTTTTGGGGTCTTCAATTCCCTTCCTGTTAAGAGTTCCTTAATAAGGTTTGCTCTTCCTTCCTAACATCAATAAAGGTGTTTTTTCCAGAAAATATGTGAAGAGCTGTAATTAGTGATTTAATTATGTTTCCTTTTGGGCTGTGTTTTAATTTATATAATGTATGTTTAATCGAGGAGGGCTTAGAGAGGTAGAAGTGGCCAATATGGAGACTGCACCTTGCCCTCCAGATCTCCATCTCTGTCAGGATAATAATTTAACAGCTAAACAGCTTATGTAAAGATGTAATGTAATGTGGATGATGCAATGATAGGATGATGCAATATTAGGAATGACTCAGCAGGGTCTGTGTCTGTGCCTTTAAGAGGCTGAGTATAAAAGGGGAGTTTTTTTTATTGGAGTTTTTCTCTCTTGTCCGTTTGACTGCTGTATATTGGAGTTTGCTGTTTCACCACGTGTATGTAATAATAATAATGATAATGATAATGATAATGATAATGATAATAATAATAATAATAATAATAATAATAATAATAAAGTTGGAAGGGACCTTGGAGGTCATCTAGTCCAACCCCCTGCTCAGGCAGGAAACCCTATACCATTTCAGACAAATGGCTGTCCAGTCTCTTCTTAAAAACTTCCAGTGTTGGAGCATTCACCACTTCTGGAGGCAGGTTGTTCCACTGGTTAATTGTTCTGTCAGGAAGTTTCTCCTTAGTTCTAGGTTGCTTCTCTTCTTGATTAGTTTCCATCCATTGCTTCTTGTCCTGCTTTCAATCACCTTGGAAAATAGCTTGACTCCCTCTTCTTTGTGGCAGCCCCTGAGATATTGGAACACTGCTATCATGTCCCCCCTCGTCCTTCTCTTCATTAAACTAGACATACCCAATTCCAGCAGCCTTTCCTTATATGCTTTAGCCTCCAGTCCCCTAATCATCTTTGTTGCTCTTCTCTGTACTCTTTCTAGAGTGTCAACTTTTCTTTTTTACATCGTGGTGACCAAAACTGGATGCAGTATTCCAAGTGTGGCCTTACCAAGGCATTGTAAAGTGGTATTAATACTTCACGTAATCTTGATTCTATCCCTCTGTTAATGTAGCCCAGCACTGTGTTGGCCTTTTTGGCAGCTGCAGCACACTGCTGGCTCATATTTAAGTGGTTGTCCACTAGGACTCCGAGGTCCCTCTCACAGTTACTACTATTGAGCAAGGTCCCCCCTATACTATACCTGTACATTTGGTTTTTCTTGCCTAAATGTAGAACCTTACTTTTTTCACCATTGAATTTCATTTTGTTAGATAGTGCCCAGTGTTCAAATCTGTCCAGATCCTCCTGTATCCTAAGCCTGTCTTCAGGAGTGTTGGCTATTCCTGCCAGCTTGGTGTCATCTGCAAATTTGATGATTTCCCCATCTATCCCCTCGTCCAAATCATTGATGAAGATGTTGAAGAGCACTGGGCCCAGAACAGAGCCCTGGGGCACCCCACTACACACTTCCCTCCATGTAGATGCGGTTCCATTGAGGACCACTCGCTGAGTACGGCCGGTCAGCCAGCTACGGATCCATCTGGTCTAACCCACATTTTTCTATCTTATCAAGTAGTAGGTTGTGATCTACTTTATCAAATGCCTTACTGAAGTCCAAGTAAATTATATCCACAGCATTCCTCTGATCCACTAATTTTGTCACTTGGTCAAAGAATGCGATAAGATTTGTCTGGCATGATCTGTTTTTGACAAACCCATGTTGGCTTTTAGTAATGACTTTGTTTGCCTATAGGTGTTCGCTGATTTGTTGTTTGATTATCTTTTCCAGAATCTTCCCAGGTATTGAGGTCAGGCTGATAGGTCTGTAATTTCCTGGGTCCATTTTTTTTCCTTTTTTGTATTTTGTTTCTAGTATATTTGTAGATAGTGTGTAATATAAACCACATTTAATACAAACCACTGTTTACTGTATTTACTCCTGGGTTATCTCAGCGCAGTAAGACTGTGCATGCTCTGACAGTCTCCCTGTAGATCTCTGGAGAGGAGGAGGGGGGTGGCAGGGGAGCTGTGTGAGGGAAAGCTGCTCCAACAAGCCAGCATCCTTACTACACACGATTGGAAATGGGAATTCCCTTTTGAGAAGAGCCAGCCTCACTTGTGCAGGACCCGGGAGTGCTACTTCCCACCACCTCCTCTTGTTCTCCAGAGATCTGTCAAGGCAGAAGTTAGACTTGGAAGAAACAGCTTCCTGCAAACTTTCTCCTCCGTGCTTCCACATGCAGCAGCATCGTTCTCCATCTCCTGCTTTGCTGGGGGGCGGCACTGGACAGGGAAACACCGATGTCTGGGATTGGGAGAACGTCTCCTTTGGAATGCTACACGCGTGCACACACACACACACACACACACACCATTCCAAGCTTGGAGACTTTTATCCACATCTGAACTAGCAAACTGCCAATCATGCCTGGGCTTGGGAAGAAGGCCCTCTCCTTCCTCTGTGGATAAAAGTCCCCAAACTTGGAATGCGGTCTGTGTGCATCATGCACTTGGCTGCTAGCAGTTTGGGGAGGCGAGGAGTTTGTGGGGCACTGAGTTGTCCCCACATCAAGTTAGCTGATGCGACTTGTTCCATTCTGACCCAGCTGTTTCGAGTCAGCTGTGTCCAGTGAGTGGCATCGAGCAGGCCACGCCCACCTGCTAGGTGACTGGTGGTACTTGAATATTGCCGTATCCTAAACGTGGTACAATCTCTGAAAAGGTTGAAAAGCCCTGGTATAAAGCACTTATGGGGTAGTATATAAGACTAAGTGCTATTGCTATTGCTAAGTGCTGTAAAACCTTTTTCCATTTGCAATTATTTCAAGAAAAGCATCAGCCCCCTTCCCTTTGCTTTCCAATGAAATGTCCTCCATCCTAGAATCACTGACTGGGAAGGGATTTGGAGGACTTCTAAACCAATCCACTGCCCAGAACAGGAATCCTCATATCATCCCAGACAAATAGAAGTCCAATCTTTGCTTGAGAATGTCCAGGGATAGGCTGTTCTGCTTAATAACTCATGTGCTCAGAAAATTGCTGAAGATTGGTTCTTCTTCTACCCTTGGACCTATGGACCTATCCATACCCTCTTCCCCGTGACAGCTCTTCTGGTATATGAGGACTCCTATCATGTCTTTTATTTAGACTATTTTTCTGCCATCAGAACAAATGTGCAGGGTCCAGCCTCCCAAACACATTTAGGAGTTTAGTTGTTCCCTACTTTCTTTTTTAAAACAAAATTTTTATTGGTTTTTATTTAACATGGTGGCAAGGCCATCAATTAATCAAAACAAAATCGTACTTATACAATTCAAATTATATCAATATAATTAACTGTTATACATATAAATAATCTATTATTATTTTAATGTATCCTACTCCCCCCTTTAATCAATGCTATTAACTCTACTTCTATACTCCCTCCCAGCC
>NW_015387731.1:178685-214124 GCF_001527695.2 Protobothrops mucrosquamatus | reverse complement strand
GCTGAACAGCTGCTGACCGCTGTTCATGCTGGCTCTGACGCCTTCCCAAGAGGACAGCTCCAAAAAGAGCTGCCATCGGCGCGCCGTCCCACCGGAAGTCCCCCAGTTGTTCCCTACTTTCTCAGCCAAGCAGTGTTCAACTCTAACAACTCCTCTGATAAGAGATGGACTATGTACTGCAACTCTATCATTAGCTTCTTCATCCAATTCTCATGGCTACATGGATCTCATATCTGCCAATAGTCCTTCTATCATTGTATTTTTTTCGTCCTACTTGACAAGATTCTTTATTGGTTCCTGAATAGCAGACCTTCCTGATTTTACTTTGCTTCATTGATTGTTTCACTGTCATATTCACAATCTTTCAGTGGTGGGATTCAGCTGGTTCACACCAGTTCGGGAGAACCAGTAGCTAAATTTACCTGAATTCGGAGAACCGGCTGGCTTCTGGAAGTCCAGTCTAGGCCTCGGAGGCCTCCCAGGCCTAGAACGGCCCACTGGAAGTGCATGGATACCAATTCTGGAAGTTCATTCTAGGCATCGAAAGCCCAGGCCTGCGTCACATAATAGAACTGGTTGTTCAGGTATTTGAATCCCACCACTGCAATATTTTTTCTTCAAATTTCTATTTGTCTCCCCCATCCCATCAACTGGCTTTTGCTGATCTTGAAAATCTAAAAAGGATCAAACCTGGGCAATACATGGATATGAGGTCCAACTAATAGGTTGAAAACTTATCCCCAAAGATGGCAATGACTAACCATTTCCATATTGACTCAGCCTTCTATCCTTCTGAGGTTGGAAAAATGAGGACACAGATTGTTGGGGGCAATATGCTGACTTTGTAAACTGCTTAAAAAGGTCTGTATATAAGTCTAAATGACAGTATATAAGAAACAGTATGTAAGTCTAAATGCTATTACTATATTGTTAAAAAAAACCATGTGGATAATTCCACAAAATCCCCAGCAATCACTTGACTTGGAAAGTTTATTTCTCTCATAGCAAATAGCCAATTACCCCATTTTATGCCAGAGATAAAGCCAAACTGGGCACCTAACCCGATATGACAGCTCTACAAATCTGGAAATAATGCTAAAGGACATAAACATCAGACTTTTCCAAATACAAATAATTCTGGCTAACTGCTTACATTAACTCAACAACTTATTGCATTCTTTGACCAGGTGACAAAATTAGTGGACAAGAGGAATGCTGTGGATATAATTTACTTGGACTTCAGTAAGGCATTTGATAAAGTAGACCACAACCTACTACTTGATAAGATAGAAAAATGTGAGTCAGACAGCATCACCACCAGATGGATTTGTAGCTGGTTGATCAGCCGTACTCAGTGTGTGGTCCTCAATGCATCTACATGGAGGAAAGTGTTTAGTGGGGTGCCCCAGGGCTCTGTTCTGGGCCCAGTGCTCTTCAACATCTTCATCAACGATTTGGATAAGGGGATAGATGGGGAACTCATCAAATTTGCAGACGACACCAAGCTGGCAGGAATAGTCAATACTCCAGAAGATAGGCTTAAGATACAGAAGGATCTTGACAGACTTGAACATTGGACGCTATCTAACAAAATGAAATTCAATGGTGAAAAAAGTAAGGTTCTACATTTAGGCAAGAAAAACTAAATGCACAGGTATAGTATAGGGGGTACCTTGCTCAATAGTAGCAATTGTGAGCCGGATATTGGAGTCCTAATGGACAATCACTTAAATATGAGCCAACAGTATGCTGCAGCTGGCAAAAAAGCCAACATGGTGCTAGGCTGCATTAACAGAGGGATAGAATCAAGATCACGTGAAGTGTTAATACCACTTTACAATGTCTTGGTAAGGCCACACTTGGAATACTGCATCAGTTTTGGTCACCATGATGTAAAAAAAAAAAGTTGACACTCTCGAAAGAGTACAGAGAAGAGCAACAAAGATGATCAGGGGACTGGAGGCTAAAACATATAAAGAACGGGTTGCTGGAATTGGGTATGTCTAGTTTAATGAAGAGAAGGATGAGGGGTGACATAAGAGCAGTGTTCCAATATCTCAGGGGCTGCCACAAAGAAGAGGGAGTCAAGCTATTCTCCAAAGCACCTGAAGGCAGGAAAAGAAGCAATGGATGGAAACTAACCAAAGAGAGAAGCAACCTAGAACTAAGGAGAAATTTTCTGACAGTTGGAACAATTAATCAGTGGAACAACCTGCCTCCAAGAAGCTGTGAATGCTCCAACACTGGAAGTTTTTAAGAAGAGACTGGACAGCCATTTGTCTGAAATGATATAGGCTTTCCTGCCTGAGCAGGGGGTTGGACTAGATGACCTCCAAGGTCCCTTCCAACTACTACTACCACCACTACCACCACTACCACCTCCTCCTCCTCCTCCTCCTCCTCCTCCTCCTCCTCCTCCTCCTCCTCCTCCTCTTCTTCTTCTTCTTCTTCTTCTTCTTCTTCTTCTTCTTCTTCTTCTTCTTCTTCTTCTTCTTCTTCTTCTTCTCTTCTTCTTCTTCTTCTTCTTCTTCTTCTGTTGTTTTTAGAACTGCAGGCTTTGTCAATGACAAAGAAAAGATGATCAGCAACTGCCCAGTAAGGCTAAAGCAAGAAGGACCACATGATTTAATAGCATTATCTCAACACTATCTCCCCTTATAATTTTCAAATATTACACAGAATCTGCCAATATTCTTCAGCTTTTATTTTAGCAATGGGGGATGGAAATTTGATCTTTTCAAAAATGGAAATTCATGGTATACAGGTTCCATCACATTACTGATTTCATTCTGATATTGGACAAATATAGTTTGTATGGAATTCCTCAATGCAAATAAGCAAGGCTTTGGTATCCATGAAAAAGCATGGGGCCAGACATTTCATATTTCATTTTTAAAATTGGATTATAATTAAAGTTTATTATAATTTCCTCAAGACAAAGATCAAGGCTCAGCTATCCATGATAGACTTGGAACAAGATAGAATTCTGATCTAGAGAAAATGGTGGAGCTGTATTTTGATTCCAAACAGAAGCAGCTTTAGTTAAAGACTGACAACTATGACAAGCTGCTAACCAATTTTTACTTTCTACAGTTACTGAAGGCTTCACTTTAAAGGGCTAGGTCGAATCACAATAATCAGGACATCCTTGCATTTAAACGGCATAGTGTTTCTGTATGTTCCTGAAAATTAAAAAGGCTATCTGGAGGAAATGCACATAGATGTACATTCTGGAATGAAACTTCATACTTTTTCCAATTAAATCAGAGTACTCTTCAGAGATACTCCACCTATCTCCCCATAAATCCTTCACCCTACCTCTAGAGTCAAGGGCTCTGCCAGGAAAATATTTCTGACAAGAATATATATCATTTAGAATTCAAGTTTAGCTTGTATCATTTGCTGGGGAAGCCTGGGAGGGAGGGGGAAGAGAGAAAAACATACAAAGAGGAAAATATACTAATTTTCTTAAGAAACAAATGCACAAACCTATGCATTTGGATGAAAGTTTCCCTTCACCCATCCACCCTCCTAGTCCTTCGGTAGAATGCACTGATGTAGTTCGTTTGCAGGTGTGAGAGGGAAGGAGAGAGTGAGCGACCTCTTCTTGGAAAGACTTTATAAGTTCTTTTGGTCCATGTAGCAAATATAGATAATGGCTGTAAAGAGCTCCTCCAAAAGTAAAAGCTTTTCTTTTCTTTTCTTTTAACCCTTTTTAACACTGCATTTAAACCTACTTTTAACCCATTTTTAACCTATTTTAACTTATTTTTAAATTTGTTTTAACCCTTGTTTGACTTTTTATAATAGTCAAAGACTTTTTATAAAGGATATATACTGGAGAGGCTACCATTGTTTTACCTACATTTTAACAACTCTACAAGGCAGGATTACCAAGAATGGGGAAAAGGAGAAAAAGACAGCATGTTCACTTGGCAGCACAGAGTTCTTCCAAGCCACTGAAGCAGCAGAAAATGGAAGATTTCGCTGCAAATAGACAGTCTGCTCCAGTAAGTAACTCATCTATATGTGACTCATTGGAATGGGATTTACAAACCAAACTTGAAAGCAAACAGCATATAGAACTTTCTGTTTCTCTCACAGAAAATAGCTCCCCTCCCTGGAATTCAGCACCCGCTTTTCCTGCACAGGATGGGATAGTAACAAATTAGTAAGGGAGAATGAAACAGATCTCCTTTCCAGACAATGTTTGTTCACAGCTCAAACCGTAAATTCAATCTACGAACTTTTATCAATTGTCACAAATAAAGTTGACTGCTTGAAAGAGTTTTTTTGCAAATTTTATCAGCAGTCAAACAAACATTGCAGAAGGACCCAGGAAGATACATAATGATAGACATTGGATGGCTAATGCAGAAATGGAAACTAGAATAGGCCCCTCTCCCATTTCTATAAACAAGAGAGGAAAGAATATCCACAAAGAAAACAACACTCAATCAGATAGCTCTAGAGGTGACCATTATAACCTCAGTTTACAGACCAACCAGGTTACCTTGCAAATCTACGACAACAGAAGGAATAGAAGACATTGGAGTGATAGAAAAGCTGTTAGGCAGTCTCTGAGCCAGCTGCTCCACTGTGAGTATACTCAGATTGATTTATTACATGCAGAGTGGTTGCCAGCAAGAAGGCAATGTATGTGAATTTTGTTATATTTCAAGCAGTCCATAATTCCCTCAATGTTTTTTTAGAATGAAGCACTTCCTGAGCAGTTTTTCAATATTTCCAATACGTGTCTTCCGTTCAGGGAACCTGTGCCCACTCCTGGTTCAGTCTCTCCATGAGGGAACTATTGCTTTAAATCCAAGCGGCAACAGACCTCATACTGATAAGTTTGAAGCAGGGGCAGCTGAATTGACCTTGAGAAAGCAGAGAAGTGATCCACAAATTGAGTTACCCACAGTCACTGATTCTGCTGAGGGCGTGCCAGAAGAAATGTTGATAGACTTTAATGATGTATTGCCAGAACCTGAGCAAGCTAATAATACACAGAGACTGGATGGTTTAAAAGAAGCATTGACAACAACTACTCAACCTAATGCATCAAATAACAATTATTATAACTATCCTCCAACAAGTGCCCCTATGGAGAACTTGAACTAACTATATGAAGGCCAGTGCAAGAAAAACACTTTAAACACTTTAAACTTCATGTCATGGAATGTAGCTGGGTGGTATCTATTTAGAGGCCTTAATCACTCTGATCCTCTGAAAGGTAAGGATATTATATTGGTGCAAGAGACTTGGATTGTTGATGATCTCCTGCTTAATGGCTATTATTCATATAAGCTGGAAGCAAGGCCAGGCAGAGGCCCAGGGAGACTGAAAGGAGGGCTGGGTATATTTATTTCTATCAACTTGAGAGCAGAGAGCACTTATTACCCCTTTAAACCATTCAGCTATGGCCCTTCTCCTCAAGTTGGACTCAGTCCTGCTTTTGATAATTAATATTTATCTCCCTTCTTCACTAACAAAAGCTGAAACCACTGCTGTATGGCTGGAGTTGGAACACTATGTTAATAAATAACTCATGGAACACCCAAATGCCAGGGTCCTACTAGGGGGAGACTTTAATGCTAGATTGGGACCAGATGATTATACATTATTCATGAAACATCATCAATACCCACCATCAGAGGTTCCTATACAAACCAACGCTCCCCTTTCTAAAGACATTAGAGCTAACTATGCTGGCCTGTCTTGCCAAGTTGACAAATAAATTTAACTTCTTCATATCTAACGGCTTATGGCCTGGTGACTATCCTGGCGAGTTTACATTTATGGCAGGGTCCAAAACTAGCACCACTTATTATATCTTAACTTCTATGGATTTAGTACATTATATAGAAAATTTTGAAGTCCTGCCTTGCCTAGAAAGTGATCATCTACCTCTGTGTATATACATGAAGCCCTTTATCAGGCAGATACCTTCCAAGGACCATTTTACCCCTGCAATCTCTACAGCAGGCCTAACAAGATGTCGGGTCAAATGGACCCAACAATTTGATCAGAAGGTAAGGAGAGCCCTAACAGAGGATAATTTTCAAAAAATCCGCGCAACCTTTATATCAACCAACCCGACTCAAGACTTATTAGAACTATATAAAAGTTTAATTTATGAGCTACAACCATTATTAGCACATGACCGAAATTTCCCAGTTAAGAGGTCCTGTACCGCCTCCAAACCATGGTTTGATAAGGATTACGTAGAAGCCAAGAAAGCCCTTAATTTGGCATACAAGGAGTACAAATGCAAGACTGGATATAGCAATAAAGCAATTCTTAAACAGTTACACTTAAAAAACAATTCAAGCAATTGATTGCATTCAAGAAGAGACAAGACACAAGGTCTTCCTGGGAACAGCTCATCATGGCAGCAAAGCAAAAGCACTCCTCCTTATTTTGGCGTCTAATAGCTTGCCACTCTGAAAGAATCTATACCCCATTAGACTGTCATATATCTCCTATAATCTGGGAACTTCATTTTTGAAGAATGTATGAAGACTCCTCCAGTGAGAGTACAAGGTCTATAATGAAGGATTTACCTGAGGGGCCTCCAGTTTCAGAGTCTGAAATTAAATCCCTCATTGGCCAACTCAGGATCGGGAAGGCTCCAGAAGCTGACTTCATTTCGGCCGAATTACTAAAGAATAATATGGAGTGGTGGATACCCATCCTGGCAGCGCTATTCACCTATATTGACTCCACCAGCCATGTCCCAGAGGATTGAGGCTTGGCAATTGTGGTCCCAATTTATAAAAAGGGAAAGAGAGACGACTCTGCCAATGAGACCAATAAGTCTGCTAAATATAATCAGCAAACTCTATGTCAAACACTTTCAAGATAAATTAAAGATGTGGCTGGATCTTGAGAACCTGATTGCCGAAGAACAAGCCAGGTTTAGAGAGGGGAGAGGCATCATAGATCAGTGCTAATTCTTCATCATTTGATTGAAAAATATGCATCAGATAGACCTGTATCATTATACGCTGCCTTTATAAATCTTAAGGCAGCTTTTGACACGGTTACAAGGACTAAGCTATGGGAGAAGCTGGAAGCTGCCTCAATTGATCACAGACTCCTCCATCTGTTATGTGCCTTACATACCAAAACATCCCTCAAGGTGAGGTGTAATATGCAAGGGTCTCTCTCGAGGTCAGTTAAAACTCAAAAGGGGGTTAAACAGGAGTGCATTTTGGCCCCCTTGCTCTTCAATGTTTACATAAATGATATGGTAAAATGATTAAATAATCCAAATTACCATCTCCCAAAAATAGGTGACCGAAGCGTTGCTCTGCTGCTCTATGCAGACGACGCTGTGATCATCTCCAAGACTCCAGTTGGCCTTAAAAGAGGCTTGCGAGCCCTTGTCCAGTATTGCAAATATAATAAACTGGACATAAATTATGAGAAAACAAAGGTTATGACTTTTGCAAAAAGGCCAAAACGGTACTCATGGTATTTAAATAGTCACAAAATAGAGCAGGTAACCACCTTTAAGTACTTAGGAGTGGTCATCCATGCCACTGGCTCACAAAAAGCCCATGGAGAATACGCGGTTGCCTCTGGCCAATGATCAGCGAATGCCATTCTTAAATTTTTCCGCACAAAGGGAGGATACTATGTTCCAGCTGCAATTAAGCTCTTTCTGGCCAAGTCACTAGCACAGCTTCTCTATGGGACCTTGCTCGGACCCTCAGCTTTGTGTTTTACACCACTGGAAAGAGTTCAATCCAAATTTATCAGAACAATTCTCCAGATGCTGCGCTGTATCCCAAATGCACTTGGCGCCTGGAGACAGGATTGATAAAAGTCGAAGCAAGAATCTGTATAGCTTCCTTAAACATCTGGCTAAGGCTTAATTGCTTTCCGCAAGGCCTTGCTCCATTAATTCTTCAAGATAAATTCTCCTCTTCATGGATCAAGGCAGTTGAGTCCAACCTTGCCAAACTAGACTCTTCGCCAGCCTCAATTCTCAAATTGGACTACGACCAAGCAAAACAAACCTTGCGTCAAAGGATAGAGGACATCAAGAGGCAAGCAGACTTAGGTATGGCTCTGCTGTTTCTGGCTCCAGACTCTATTAGATATGTAGTTACACCTGCCAGATATCTTAGTCAGTTGGGAGTCAGTAAACCACCAGAAAGCATTCTCGCTTGGACGGTGCCATGCATTTCCATCGGCCATCCTGTACGGCAAGTATAAAAATACACCATTGGCTGAAAGACCCTGCTCCTGTGGCTCAGGAGAGGTGGAGACCATTGGACACATACTCCTTCGATGTTCCTTCTATAGAGCTATTCGGAAAAACCATATCCTCCCCATAATTGATAGGTATCCTGATTGTTCGGAAAGTATTTATCTCCAGTGGCTGCTTAAGGACGAGCAGGCAGTGATCATGGCGCAGGTGGCTAGATTCTGCACAGCAGCATTGGGGATTCGCCAGAAATCTAAATAAACATTTTAGATCTTTTTAATAATCTTTAAAATATAGATAATAAAGATTCCAAAAAGTAGTTTATGAGCTCTTAATAAAAAAACCTGGGAGACAGAACAAGGAGCAACAGAGGTAAGAATTATAATTCCTGGGTTTCAACCCAAGTTCTGGATAGGAAGATCAAGGAGTACAGCAGGAATCAAATCAAGGTGTTATAAGGTTTCAGTCTTCTAACCTTGACCTAGATACCACTATATTCTTCCCTGAGTTAGGAATGAGATCCAGAAACTAAGACAGCCATTCTTATGAATGCATAAATAACTGGATATTCGAAGTGATCAAAAGCCAAAAACATGTGAAAACACAGAACAAAAGAAGGGATTGGGTGAGTAGTGGAGGGTTTCAAATTCTTCAGCTAATCTCAGCTTTGAAAGGGAAAACAGCAGAGAAACCACAATGAAGAAACTTCCAAGTCCATCTAGAGTTACATTTTGGATCTACCTGCTGTATATGGAAATTCAAGGTCAGTGTCTATGACACAAATCTCCACTTGAATCAAGAAAATCTGCAGAAGGTCTGACCTAGCGTTCCCAACTCAGATGGCCGTGTGCTGAGAAGTTTCCTGAGGGTGGTGCTCAGTGTTCAGCAAGGCAGAATGTGGGAGCCAGCTTCTCTCTACTACCATCTTTAACAAATATTCTCCTTCTTTTTGACTGAAACTCTGGCTTCAAATCTTGAACAGTGCCAGGAAAAATGGGGCAGGAATCTTAATATTGTCTTCCAGTGCAAAATAATTGTACAATCCTTCATTAAGGCTGAAACTCTGACGGCTGCAAAGTTCAGTACTTTCTTTCATAAATTAGACTCCTTGCAATTCAAGCAATCCAGGCTAGGCTTCCATCTTTCTCAGACTCAATCTATTGAAGGAACTTCTGGAAGAGAAATAGAAGAAGGTTTTCAAACAAATATTAGAAAGGGATTTACACTATGTGGGGAAAGAGTGAAATGGCAAAGGTGGAAATGTATATTTCTACTGAATAAATAAAAGAACTGCATTAGATTTGGGTCTGATTCTGAAGCAGGATCTCTCTAAAGCAGCGGTTCTCAACCTGTGGGTCGCGACCCTTTTGGGGGTCGAATGACTGTTTTACAGGGGTCGCCTAAGACCATCGGAAAACACATATTTCCGATGGTCTTACTGAGACACCGCTTATAAAGCTTTCGGCGAGCCGTTTCCAAAGCTAGGGACAAAGCTAGAATTCAGAAATAATCGCCTATTCAAAGCCACGCAAGAAATGGGTGGGGGGGGGAGAAAAAGAAGAAAGAACCATGGAATTAAAAGCGCTTCTCCTCCTCTCCCCCACCGAGGGGGCTTTTTCCTGCGTCCCACGCGCATTTTGCAAGGGAGTGGGGCGTCAGCACCGGACACGTTTCATTCCGCGCGGTCCCTTTGTGAAACCCCCAAAACGGTGAGGGTGGCATTTACCTTTCCCAGGCAAATGTGCCAAGTGATGGGCAGCGTGAAAGACAATGTAACACTCTGAACGTTCTGAGCCATTGTGGCGTTTCGAATCCCGCGAGCGTGAAAGTACCAACCCACAAAGCTGCAAGCCCTGCAGCAGGGATGGAAAGGCGAACCCCTCGCTCTTCCAACTCTCACGCTGCTTAAGGCTTCGCGTACGGTGAGCCACCGAGGCCAATTTCCTCCATGAGAAGAGAACGCTTTCCCTCTGCTCCCCCCCACCCAAACTCTCCTCCTCGAAAGGGGCGGGGCTGAGAGACAGGAACTCCTCAAGCACCACAGCGGGTGGTTCTTAGGGAAATTACCCTCCTCTCTGACCATTTTGAAATAAAATAATAAAATATACTAAGGGCAATTTGGGATTCATTTCACTCCAAATGCAAAGCTGGGAGATGTAGAGAATGATCGGAAAGTTGTCATTTCTATAATTGAATCTTGTTCGAATAACCAGGAAGAAGACGATCCTAAATTGTCTAATTAGAATAGAATAGAATAGAATATAGAGCAGAGCAGGGCAGAGTAGAGTAGAGTAGAAAATATGGAATGGAATAGAATGGAATGGAAAGGAACGGAACAGAATAGAATATAGAGCAGAGCAGAGCAGAGCAGAGTAGAAAATATGGAATGGAATGGAATGGAATAGAATAGGACAGAACAGAACAGAACAGAACAGAATATAGAGCAGAGTAGAGCAGGGCAGAGCAGAGTAGAAAATATGGAATGGAATAGAATGGAATGGAATGGAATAGAATAGAATAGACAATATGGAAGAGAGAATAGAATAGACAATATGGAAGAGAGTAGAGTAGAGTAGAGTAGAATAGAATAGAATAGACAATATGTAAGAGAGAATAGAATAGACAATATGGAAGAGAGTAGAGTAGAGTAGAGTAGAGTAGAGTAGAATAGAATAGAATTTAATTATGTTCAATTTGTATCAATGAAAATATATCCTGCATATCAGATATTTACATTACGATTCATAATAGTAGCAAAATTACAGTTATGAAGTAGCAACGAAAATAATTTTATGGTTGGGGGTCACCACAACATGAGGAACTGTATTAAAGGGTCGCGGCATTAGGAAGGTTGAGAACCACTGCTCTAAAGCAACTGGCACAATCAGAATCATTATAAGATTTAAAATAGCCTTAACAGGCACATGTCACTTAACAGACACTATTAAACTGATTCTTACTAATGGTAAGAACTGTGTTCCTTGAAAAAAGTGGTAAAGTGGTAAAGAACTTAACAGTGCCCCAGTGTCACTTATGACATTCTAAATATCTGAGTTTAATCCAACAGCATAGTATCTTGTGCTGGATAGCAGCACAAGGATATATTTCCTGGTTTGGAGGAGCAGAATTCCTAGAAAAATTAAGTGGGATTCATTTATATCCCAAGGAGGAAAAAAATGAAAACAAAACCAACAAATTAGGAAGCGCCCCTAAGTGTAACAGTGGTGGAATTGTACCAATAAACCTGTCTGTGCAAGGCACTTTGATTCTGAGCCTCCATTTTGAAGTGTTTACTCATAGCAGAGGCAAGCTGGGCATGCAAGCCTCACCTGTGTGCAGAATGAGGAGCAACTGATGTATAGAGTTGAGGGATTTTGCGGTTGAGTAGCGGGTGCAGGGCTTCCTTTAGGCGTTGGTAATTCCTCTCTAGCTCTCGGAGGAACTCACGTTGGTCTGGTCCAATCAGTGTCTTGCTTTTACGAAGGGCATCTTCACATCTAAGAAAATAGGTGGATACTAGCTTAGAGGAGCCTCAAAGAGTTTTCTGTCTCTTCCTTTGGGCTATTTACAGATGTCTGTTCCAAACTTGGATATAATTGCTCCCAGCTTCTAGTCTGAAACACCCTCAAAGGGCAATAGATTTTTTAAGTGTCTTATTAGATTTGGAAGGTTCTGGGGACAAACTTTTCTCCTCAGATCACACTTACTGAATTGCAGCAGGTCTTGGCAATGAATTCATGTGCTGCAAAATTTACTCTTTTGAAGACATCCTTTCAAAAGATTGGCTTTATTTTTAGTTTGTCTGGAACTTTTTAGAGGAAAAGCTGAATATCAAATTAATAAACAGTCTAAACTTAGCCACCCAAAGGGGGATTGTATAGGCCTGGCTGATATTAAAGGAAACTATTTTCTTTGATCCATTAAGAACTGAAACAATTTTTTGCAAAACTCAATACAGAAAACAAAATACACAACTGGGCAGAGAGCAAAGCTGTGTTTGTAGGATGGACAGCAATGAATTACTTAGCATTATCCCACATTTCTAGAGGGGCTGTATATAAAATCAGTATCTACCTTTCCTTGTTAAGACAAGTGTCATGGTTCTGATAGATGAAACCTTTCAAAAGAACTTTGAGGCATTGTTTTCCTTAAAGAATCTTTTATTCGGGATACAAAGTATCGGCACTACATAGTTGAACCCAAAAACTAAATTCCCCTCCCCTGGATACAGAGTAACAAACTACAATTCCCACCCCCCAATAAACAGTCATAAAGCACTTTCCTCAATTAGCTTAAAGTGTGGGCTTTCTCCCCAGCTCTCCAGCCCGCCAAAATGTTATTAGCTCTGGACCCACGGCAGTTATTATTATGGCTAACTGAGCTCGCATCCCAATCTCCCCTCCCTGTACCAACTAATTCTAAAAGTAGCGAAAAGGAAAAAGAGAAAATGGCTGCATTTTTATCTGTTGTCAAAGCAAGAACATCTGATGTTAGCAGCGTTGACAAGATTGTCAAGAGAAATTGTACAGCCAGTATGTGAATTAAGTTGCTTTAATTAACATAATGAAATGTTTCTAAGAGCATGCCATAACCATATTTCCATAAATAACTTTTGCCCAGTTTAAAATGATCACAGATCAGGACTTCTGGTTTTGCGTTGCGGCGACACGGACGCAGGAAGGCAAGGCTCTGCCCTCTGCGCCCAATTTCGCTGCGGACCTGAAAAGGGCCTAAAGTCATCCCGAAGAGGTGACGAAGAAGGAGGGGTGCCTTGTCGATCATGGAGAGACAGCAGTATTTCCGTTTGATTCAAGGAAAGCCCTCCAAACCGGCAGGGGAAAGACCGGCTACATTTCTGCAGCCGGCCATTAGCTGCTGACAACCGAAGAACAAAAGCACCAATTAGCACATCGTAAATAGCATGTTTGGAACTGAGTGAGAATATCGATCCTTTCTTTACTATTTTATAATTGAATTTCCTGGGAAAGGCTCCCAAGAAGCTAAAAACCTCCGAATGTGAATGGAAGCAGCATTTTAATTTCTATGGGGGACAGAAATACACAATATTGAAGTGGAAGTAATATAAAACTAGTTTTGAAATTTGAGAATTGAGATAATTGTTAAGATTTTCTCTTAAAAAAACATCAAGGTGAAATACAAGAAATCAATCCTTTGTTTTAAGAATGGAAAAAGGATTTTGAATGATATCTAGTGGTGGATGTGAGTACAGCACTATAACCAGCTTCCTGCCTGCTTGGTGATTCCTAGCCTAAGGGAGAACAGCTGGCAATAAAGGAAAATATTTTGGCATACTTATCACCCTGACCTTGTTGGATTACAAACACCCACTGAGCTTAATCTCAAGAGCTAGTGGAAGAGAAAGAAAAACTTGACCTTTGATTATGTTTGGCTGGGAGAGGCTTTTGAGCTGTTTTCAGAGAGGTTGAACACTTTGAACATTGTAGATTATATTGCCTGACTGACAATTTTTGGAAGCCTGACAAAGGATCATTATAAATATTGATTTTGGGACTGGATCTGTACTCTAAAATCTTCTGGATTATAAAGGCTGCATATAAAGACCAGAAAGCTAGAGGAAGATTTGTTCTACTCTTACTGAGACTGGTGATATTAGAGGATCTCCAGCAATGATGCCTCAAGAAAAAATGAATACCTTTCAGAAGGAAATATACTCTATGCTACAACTAATTCACCAAACAATTGTTGCATACAAAGAGGACATAAAAAGAAACCACAATGCGACTAAAACTAATTTAGATAATATAAATGAGCAAATCTCCAAATTAAATCTACAACTAGAAAGTTCCCAGACAACGACTACAAAGTATGAACAAATAAACCAGAGATCGGAAGATGAAGCAGAGGAAATGGATCTAGAGACAGAAGAGATGAAAGAAGGGAAATATAAACTATTATACACAAATAAAATACTGCAAGATTTACCCATAACAATGAAATTGCAAAAGACCCTTGCAAGATGCACCAGATGACAAGGAAGAAGATTTTGGGGAATGGAACATAGAGCCGTCAGGAGAAATGTTACAATTTGGGAGACAAAAGATGAGGGGAGAAATTGAGGGAGAAGGAAGATGGGAGTTGCTTAAGGAACATAAATGGGCAGAATTGCCCCTCAAAAATACCCTAAATAAATTGTCTTCCTCATGCCAAACTTTCATAAAAATAGAAAGAAAATTCCTGGGCAATTTAATTGCCTTGGTTTGGAAAGCTACTTGGTAAAGAAAGAAAGTGAGAGTTAGATTTAAAAAATAGAAGATTTGACCTATTAGAGAGGGTATCATATGTTTAAGTACTTGTTTGAATATGGTTAAAAGAACGGATGACCCTTAGATATAATTAGACTTTTCATAATGAAAGATATGATTTAAAATTAAAACAGCATTTTTTCCTCTTCTTTTAGGTGAAATATGAAAATAAGAGGAGGATTGGTATGAATAAAATGTTTAGCTATATAAATGTAATTAATATCGAGAAAATCATAACTGACAAAGATACTTTAAATATTGATGGGAAATTAAACCTTAACAAGAGCACAAAAACTGGATATTGATTTATGAATTGATATTGTTATTTTGTATATTAGTAAAATATGATGAAGATGTTTATATCTAACTCTGTATATATCGATAGTATCAAGAATTCTAATTGTGTAATGAGGGGAAAATGGAAAAAATATGGGGAAGAAAGGATCAGGGGGAAAATACTGGATTGTGCAGTACTGAATAGACTTATATTGAAGACGTTAACGTTAAATATGTGACCCCAGACAACATGTTGTTTACTAAGTTCTAAAGATTGTAATTCTTAAAAACTAATAAAACTTTTAAAAAAATAAAAATAAAATGATCACGGATCAGGGTAGGAGCGGAGAAGAATGCTCAGCTCTATCAAATACTCAAAAAGAGATGATGACACAAATGAATTGAGGCAGCTTTGTTACTTGACAAGTGGTTGTGTAAGAGCCGCTTCATCTATCTTTTTTTATTGGACCAGAAGAGCCAGATAAAAGTCCACCTTCATCTATCAAGCTCTCTGAGCCAGTTCTATTTTTTTATTCAGCCTATCTCTGTAAAGTTGCTGTTGTGGGTGTAAAATTAGGGACGTTTCTCCCCCCTGCCTCCCCCCCCAACTCTCAAGAGAAAATACTGCATTTATCCTGACTATCTCCTATGACCTGAATAGACTTATATTGAAGAAGTTAATGTCACTTTTGAGCTGAACTTGAATGCTGGTGACTTATGAACATGTCCACATACTTTCTGAAGGATTGCCATCCAAGCACTAACCAGAACATCTTTGCTTAGCTTCTGAGCTTAGATATGGTTGGTTAGATGCTGCCACCTGCTGAAGGTATACACAGGAATCTCTTCTTATTTTATCAACAGAAAATCTGACAGACAGAGAGAGGCCAAAGTCATTGGTGAGCCCCATATTTGAAAAGAACCTTTTACTTGGCTCTCTTCAGTCCATTAAAGGAACCTACCTCTCCCCAACCACAGTCTGACCTTTGGAGCACTGCACTCTGCTGATTTTTTGAGATCCTCACAACAGTTGTACTAACTTGGATATATATTATTTTGATATATTTTGTGTGTGGAAGCAGGATGCAAGTCAGCACAGTAAGAGCAGAGTATTCTTTTAGCTCTCCTAGGAAGTATATGGCAGAGGCATCCTCCATCCCTATGCTTGAATCCTCATAACAACCTCCCCCCAGAGCTGCTATTCTGGAAAGCAGAATTGTTCTGGAAAGCTAATTCTATAAAAGAGAATTCCAGTTGATCTTCCTTTAGCATAGCTGGAAGTTATTTTAACTGTGATGTAAATCAGGGAAATCTATATCTAAGAAGCAAACTTTCTAAAGTTATTATCTAAGAAACCTTTTTCTGTCCTGTAGAAATTCTGTATATGTCTTTTCACTGACCTTCCCAATATTACTTGCAAAGGAAATCCCCTTCATTCCCTAAGACCATTTCTGGTATATCATCTTGCAGTTGCTTTTTTATGCTGCCCCAAAAGACATTTCTTGACTCTATTATCTAAATGGTTCCTTGCAAAGGGAGGAAAAGCACATGACGATCTCAGCCTCATGTTAAGCCCAACAAAGATGTACTCGGATGACACACAGTTGCATCTGCATTAATGGGAGAAATATGCAACTTTTGGAGGTCATTTCTGATGTAACACATCATACTTGGATGGCTATCTATATTGAAAGTTTTGCCTAGAGGCCTCCTTGGGTGGAGCTCACTTTATTTTCCCAAGCCTTTACATTATGAGCATTTGAATCTACTGCAATTATAAATAAATATATTTTAGTGCGGTTATGTAATGCTCCTTTATCCTCTGTTCTTGCACATTATTAACATTATTTGCAATTATTTTTAGTTAATGTTTTATTTTTGTAAGGCCCTATAAATATGATGGAACAGCATATAAATGTAGTTACCAAATTGTGCATGAAGCCTATGGTATTGTGGCAGTTGTCATTGTGCATTACCTCTTAGTGAAATCTTTGAAGCACAGTCGGAGTTTGTTGTGGTGTCGATAGAGTTTGGGATCATCGGGGATCTCAGCCAAAAATACCTGTGCCACTTCCAGAGGACCCTGGAACAGGAAAGGCATGGAGAGGAAGTATGGTAAGAATGCCTGAATTGGAGTCAGTATCTGGGACACAAGTGGGAATATTTCCTTCCCTTGCCATTCCATCTGTATCAAATTTAATTTTAGGCCACTCTTAGACATCATTATTTTTATTTAATTATCAACCTGAATGCTGCCTCATTCACTGGAGTATCTTTAGAAGGCTTACACATTAAAATAAAAAATAAAATAAAACAAGAACCCAGAAAACAGTAATGCATAGACCAAACTCAAAACAGTCATAATAAATCCAAGATGCCCTATCAAGAATGCTGATCATTTCATCCTGCCTCAGGGCCCACTGAAAGAGGCACTTTCCTAATGTTTTATGAAAATACAGCAGGAATGAGGCCATACGGACCTCAGAGAAAATACTGTTCCACAGGGCAGGCACAGCTACAGAGAAAACATGTCTCCTAGGACCCTCTAAATGATATTGTTTTATAACCAGGACCTGGAATACGTCAATTCTACATTTCTGGTTGTGCAGAAATGGCTGGCCTCAGAAGAAAGGCAGTCCTCTAGGTAATCAGAACCTGAGCCTAAGCCATGAAGGAGGGGTTTAGAGATGACAATCAACACTGAATTGTACCTGGAAGCCCACTGATAGAAACTGCATCAACATAATCACCTTGTTTCCCCTGCCTCATCCCAGTCATATATCAGGCTGGCCATTCCATTGCTTCTGAGAACACAGCTCTCGTACAGTGACAACCTCTATACAGATTCTGCTGTAGGTCACTGACAAATATAATCAATGCTGCTCAATGCTATACACATCCCCAAACTTAAATCTCAGGGTCTTCTGCAGTTGCTGTATCATATATCCATCATTATGTAATATATCATGCTTCCTTCATTTTGCAACATCTTTGTTCCTCAACTATTATCTCTGCCAAGAGGATTCAATTCTGTTCTCACTCAACCCCACTTTGCTAACTAGGCCTGAAGCTTCTCCGCCTGTAATAAAAGTTCTTCCCAATCCGTGGTTGGGTACCTGGTTGACTATAGTTCCAACACATCCCTGAAGCACCATCTGCAGCATCTTGGCATCAGCTGGGTCCTGATGGGTGGCAAAAGCCAATTCCTGAGTCTTCTTCTGCATGTCCTCTATGGCTACTTCAATAGGAATAAGAATAATCTGGAAACAAGACAAGGCAAACATAAACAAAACTGTCAGAAGATTACCTCCTTGTGCTTAAAACGATGTGTATAAGTACAAAAAATTATATAAAATTAGTTCCAATCCAAGTTTTGCACCAGGAAAAGATGGATTTATGTGCTCTACATACAGTATAAGGGTTATAACCGCCTGACCTCTATCTCATAATTTAATTTACAATGAATGTTTTTCTTACATTTACTATTTCACATAACTTATTCACAATTGACCTACTACAGAGTGTAGCCTGGAAATGCTACACTTAGAGAAGTCTGCATTGCATTCACACAGTGCAATATTCTCTGGCCATTTCTCTGTCTGAAAGAATTTAACTTTTCTGAGGTCTTAAAAATTAAACTGCTGAAACACTTTCAAGCTTACTTCCATACATCATAAAATACAGAAAACTGAGATCTTCAGTAAGGTGAATTTTGCATACAAACCATATTCTACAATTTTTTCACTCCCAGTAACTGTGATCCCTGCAAGCTGCAAGAGCTGATTCTCCTATTACCTCTTCCTTGTGGATGACATTAATGCGGGTTCTGATGTAGGGGAAAGCATGAGAAGTAGTGAGCAGAGTCTTGCGCTTGAACTGCTCGTGCAGATCCCCATGTGCTCGTCCATCCAATGTGAATGGGGTACAAAACATGAAGGTGCGCAGATTGTAGTTCTTGTCAAAATACGTGACACGGTCCTTCAGTTCATAGGTGTCAAAGAAAGGCTCCACATAAGTCAACTGGATGTATGCCTGGGACAAGACAAGACAGGATCAGCATCCTTTCAGCAATATTGCATCAGGCACTTGCTTGCTTGGAGTTCAGGCTATCATTGGAACAAGGGCAAGACAGCAGCTGCTCCAAAGCAGCATTGGATTCTTGGAGGGGGGAAACAGGACAAGCGTTCTGATAACCTTGCAATTTCAGTAGTTTATAGGCAAGATGTGTAGCTTATGGAATGAGATGAGAAATCCTAAAGGCATTTCCACTGTGGTATATGTCGTATGGACATTACCTAGAATGCTACACTAGAAATATTTAGGAATTGCTATACCTAGAGATCCACAGCTTCTTTCTGCTCATGTCTTCTTGGTTTAAACATATAGTCCAACGTCTAATACTATGCACAGTAGAATCTACCTTATTAGGATCCAGTTTGGTCTTGTCTACAGGATTGGAACCTTTGATGATTTCCACCATTTCATGCCCAAAACGTTCAGCATAAAACTCCTGAATGGAAAACAAAACAGGACGATTTTGCAAGGCAAAAAGGTCTGAGATGATTCTGGATATCTCAGGGCATCAGAATGACGATTAACCACATGTCTAGTGACAAGATAGTTCAATACTTCCTGTGGGATCAGTTTTCTCATTCCTGGTTTAAAGTATCCAGTCAGTAAAAGAGTTAGTGTTTTCCGTCTAGGCTTTTGTTGTAAATGCCAGAACTCTACGAAATACTAATTATAAAATGCACTAGGCCTTCAATACTCACCCTGCGAAGATCAAGATCCTTCACCCTCTTGGCTGCTCCAGGCCTGGAGATCCAGGCGGCAGAGGCCTGGAAAATGCCTCCAACACCCAGATCGGGCCTCCGGAAGCACACGGAAGCATCCCCCAGACTCACTTTGGGCGACAGCGGCCTGGAAAAGGCCTCCAATGCCCGGATCTGGCCGCTGGAGGCACACAGAAGTGTCTCACAGCCTCAGATCCAGGCAGCAGCAGGAACCACAGCAGAGAGGAGACGGATTGTCAGGATCCAGTTATATTTCCTTTCTAGCTATCTTCTCTGATATAAAACCAATTCTCACCCTCTCCTGGATCCTGCCATACTCCTAAGGAGGAGGGGGGATATGCATGCAGGTTTATTACTTTCACTTCCTCTATTCACTACAAAGTAACCTTTTGTTTATTCGCCTCGTGTCTGCTAACCATCACAATGTAACCATTAGCTTTTTATCCTATGCCCCTCTGAACTTCTCCTCCTTACCGGCCAGCTAGGGAAAGGATACAGCCTCCGGAATCTGATTTATTTATCCATCATCAAAATAAGGTGTGAGGAGCTGTTGAATGATCATGTACAACGGAGCCGGATTGATATTATCTTTTCTGGATTTAACATCTAGAAATTTGCCGGTCTGAATCGCCCGGAAGAACTGCGGGGTGGGGGCTGCTTAGGGACACTTTAAAACATTGATTTGTAAGGAAATCCCTCAGATCCTATCTATTATGCCTACTATCAATTTCTCTTAATAAAAGTTCCTGTTGGAAGAGATTGTTTCCAAGAGTTCTGCTTTCTTAAGATGTGGATTGAAGTTGTTTTCAAGGTGAGTCTGGCATAGCATGAAGGGAGGGGAAAGCGTGAAGTATCTTAGTGGGTTGGGGAGGCCTTGGGGGCTTGTTCCATCACTAGGCCCTCCATGGCCTTCCCCACCCTGCGATGCCTCATGTTCACTTAACAAGCCGTGTGTGTCTTAACAAGCAAGGGAGTTAGCTTATTTGAGGTACGAGATTCACTCCCACGAATTTTCGAGTTAAGAATGGAATGGGCAGTCTCCATTACATTCATAACTCGAGGACTACCTGTACAAAACCAATTCTAAACCACAGCCTCTTCCTTTATAGACGCCTTCTTTCTTTCTTTCTTTCTTTCTTTCTCTTTCTTTCTTTCTCTCTCTTTCCTTCCTTCCTTCCTTCCTTCCTTCCTTCCTTCCTTCTGCCCAGTGAAGCAGTTCTATCTGCAGTAGGTATTTGCAGTGTAACAATGTTACAGACATAATCCAAAATTCTGTTAAAGACAAAACTCAAATAGCTCCTTAGTCTTTTGTATAATTGACCAAGAATGGATGTGTTTCCAAACTTGTTGGAAACTTACAATTTTACAATCATAATGGTTTTTCCCAGGTTTACTGCTCCAGTGTGGGGCGCATCTCCACACGCCAACAAGTTGATATCATCATCAGTGAAGCAGTACGCTTAGTGACAGGTTGTCTCAAACCTACCCCAATTGAGAAAATATATTCTCTCACTGGGCATTGTCCCACCTAAGATCAGGAGAGAAGTAGCTGCAGATGTTGAGAGAACTAAGCAAGTGTTAACACTGCTAACATTGGATGTTCTTGCTTTGACAACATATGGAGATGCAGCCTTTTTCTTTCTTATGCTTTACTCTTAGAATTAGATGATATTGGGGGAGGGGGAGGAATGTGATGGGAGTTAGTTAGACATACAATATTGTAATAAGAGATAATAAGGCATGGTGGGATGAAGAATGGACAGAAAGCCAGCATTTCAAACTCAATGGAGAATGTGATTTATGACTGTTAGTTGTAGGAGGGAATTTTGCTTTGATCTATGTGCTATGGGGAGGGGAAGTCAGATGTACGTGCTGATGCCATGTTATCTGAATAAAGATTCTTTAAGGTAAACAATGCCTCGAAGTTCTTTGAAGAGTAACATCTGTTGGAACCATGACAGCAAGATAATGATCCTCAACATCCTCTGAACAGACATATGCCCCAAGCCCATTGACTCAGATCTAGGAACAGCTTTATGGCAAAAACAAACATTCTTGAGGGTACACAAAAACAAAACTGAATTAAAAGATGGAAGAAGAGGACTATCAAGCCAAGAATAATATTTAAGGATGATATGCCTGAAGGATCTGACCTCCCTTATACTACTTGGAAGACCCTGAATAGGTTGAGAGTTGGAATGCCTATGTGTAAAACAAATATGCTCAAGTGCAGACTCTTAGCGGATAACAACACGCTATGTAAATATGGAGAGATGCACAGCCTGGCCCATCTGCTGTTATATCGGCTGCTACCAGAAGCATGTACCAATAATGACTTTTTTTCACCAATGACAAAGCCAAGAAGGCGGCTTCATTCTGGCAGTTTAAAGTCTGATCTAGACATGGAAGAAGAAGGAGAATAAGTAGAAGAGGAGGAGGAGGAGGAGGAGGAGGAAGAGAAGAAGAAGAAGAAAGAAGAAGAAAGAAGAAGAAGAAGAAGAAGAAGAAGAAGAAGAAGAAGAAGAAGAAGAAGAAGACGAAGAAGAAGAAGAAGAAGAAGAAGAAGAAGGAGTCATAATACCCATTCCCATTGCATTCCTTTTAGTTTTCAAGTATACTGTATATTATTGGTACATATTTCAAAAGAACAATTCAACATTTCTAAAAGTTAAATGGCAAGTAGAACAAAATTAATATGAGATTTTGAGCATTTCCAATAACCAGTTTTTCTTCCTAAAATTGTGTTCAATAGAATCAAAGTATTTTTGTAGTTTTTAGTTATATTTTATATAATTATATCAATATAAAAGTTAATATGAATCAGATATATCAATGTCTCACTCCAGTACCCACGATAAGCTTATCTTATATCTCAGTTGGAGCACCCTGCGGGAGGAAGAGCATATAGGAAAAAAATGCAGAAGATTCTCCCTAGGAAGAATTAGACAGCCCCCCCCCCCAATGTAAGATCCTGCCTAGGAGACCCCCCCCCCTCTCTATCTATCTATTTGTTATGCTGCCTGTCACAGCATGGGGTACATTTTCTAAGCATCAACAGACAATCCCTCCCGCTCTCCAATCCATTACTTAAAAAAGGAGGGGAAATACATAGGGATCTCATCAATATATTTAGCAAATTGTACATAGTTCATATGTCTTCTTTATTCCTACAAGTTAGAACTGCATGTTTCCACCCAGGCCACCCAAGATCCTGCAAACCTGGGTTCAGGCTCAGCCATGAGGCAGCAATGGCAACCCACTCCAGTATTTTGCCAAGAAAAAGAAAATAAACATTCATAACCAAAACCATGTCTACATGATAGCAAACAATGAGCCTGTCTGCCTGGAGAGTATCCAACAGGCTACTGGGTAAAAAGCACAGTGTAAACAAGAGTAGCAGAGTGACAGAGGATTAAATTCAAGTGGCTACTGACGCACATAGAGGCAAAATGAAAGTCTGATGCTGTCAAGATAGGTAAATCACTGGTATATCAAGACCTAAGATTGATATAGTAGGTACTAGCAATCTTCAGTCAACTAAAACGAACTGGAGTGGTTGCTTTTCACACAGAGGGGTAACAATTTATCTAGTATTAACATGAAAAGAATAAAAGAATTGAAGTTTTTAAAGAAGAGTGCATAAATCAGTGTTTGGACACAACCCCCCAAATTATACAATCTGAATGTGAGCCCAGGCAAGTCTCTCATTATAAGGGTGAGTCCCAATCTACGTATGTTCCAATACAGGTGCAGAACAAATGAATATTGAAAAGGTTTATGCCAATGTAACACACCCAAATTTACCATCTTTTCACAGATGAATGGAATACTAAAATCCGAAAGCAAAATACTGGTAAATTGTGGTCATGATATTAAAATCAATAGAATTTTATCTACAAAGTTCTTAGAACATAGAGCAGAGAATAATAGGGTTGGAAGAGATCTTGGAGGTCTTCTAGTCCAACCCCCTGGAGATTCTATACCATTCCAGACAAATCATTGTTCAGTCTCTTCTTGAAACCCTTCAGTGATGGAGCACCCAAAGCTTCTAGAGACAAGCTATTCCACTGATTAATTATTCTCACTGTCAGGAAATTTGTCCTTAGTTCTAGATCTTCCACCCATTGCTTCTTGTCCTGCTTTGGAGAATGAATCAACCCCTCTTCTCTGTGGCAATTCCTCAAGTACTGGAAAACAGCTATCTTCCATATAGGGAGCTTATAATTATATTCATATCAAAGTGAGAGCCAGTTTAGTGTAGGGGTTAAGGTGCTGGCTTACAGACCAGGAGACTGAGTCCTAATCCTGCTTTAGGCATAAAAGCCAACTGGGTGACTTTGGGCCAATCACTTTCTCTCACCCCAATCCAATTCGCAGGATTGTTGTTGTGGGGAACATAGGAGAAGGAACGACTATTATGTCTGTTCATTGCTTTGAGTTACAATATCTATAAAGTAATAAAGGCAGATAAAATCTAATAATTATATTAATATTATAATATAAATAAAACATAAAGTATATTGATACTGCTTCCTAGATAAGAATGTATGGAGATCAGCAGCTCTGATCCCCCTGCATATGCACACTGCACAATGTATACAGGTAGTCCTTGATTTACAACCACTCATTTAGTGACCATTCATTGTTATGACACTGGAAAAAGTGACTTATGATTGCAGCATCCCTATGGTCACATACTCAAAATTTGGAAGCTTGCCAATCGGTTCATATTTATGATGGATGCAGTGTCTCAGGGTCATGTGATCTGACAAGCAAAGTCAATGGGGAAGCCGGATTCAACTAGTAACCGTGTTACTAATTATTGCAGGGATTCACTGAACAACTGTAGCAAGAAAGGTCATAAAATGGGACAAAACTCACTTAGCAACATAAATTTGGGGCTCAGTTGCAGTCATACGTCAAGGACTACTTGCATAGATTTCTGAAAGCCAGGAATGGAATTTTCTTTTCAGCAAGTTCTTACCAAGGCATAAGAGCAAGACTGCATGCAAACACTCTAAAGAGACACAATTGGTGCTGTGTTCCCATTCACAATTCAATCTCTGTTTTCTCTTACATATTCACTCGTTATTAAATTGCTTCATCTATATCTCTTTTAAGGATATTTTAGCTGTTACCTCAAGTCGATGAGAAATTTCAGCTAATTTAGTGATAGAAGGTTCTTTGTAGACAAACTCTTGTTCATCCAGGTCTCCAAATTTGCTGCCATAAAAACCAACTCGGAAATACGTTCCAAACATTCTCTAAAGCAATCTAAAGGAATGGAGGGAGAAATACAACAGCAAAGTTAGATTGAAAATTTTAACCTTAACTATAACATGTTTTACTAATCTGGCTACCTATCCCACTCTCAGCAATTCTTTCCTTGAATCCAGTTTATATTTATTTTAAACATTTATTCAGCTACTCATTTTAAGAACTCTGGACAGCTAACAATAACATATGCATTTACAATTAAGTGTGGGTTTATATTCTTGCCTGCTTCTGTTTGCACTGTGTCCACAAAGAACAATCCAGGTAATCCTGTGATTTTGAAGGTACTTTCAGGGACCATCATTTGCCAATAAAGATCAATCTCTTCCTGCACCCCCTGAAATGTGCTTGAAGGGACCTTGGAGGTCTTCCGGTCCAACCCCCTGATCAAGCAGGAGACCCTATACCATTTCAGACAGGTGGCTGTCCAGTCTTTTCTTAAAAACCTCCATGAAGCACCTACAACCTCTGAAGGCAAGCTGTTCCACTGGTTAATTGTCCTCACTGTTAGGAAGTTTCTCCTTAATTCCAAGTTGCTTCTCTCCTTGATTAGTTTCCATCCATTGTTTCTTGCCTTCTGGTGGTTTGGAAAATAAGTTGAGCCCCTCTTCTTTGTGGCAGCTCCTCAAATACTGGAATACTGCTGTCCTGTCGCCCCTATTTCTTCTTTTCTCTAGTACTGGATGGAGTACTTCAGGTGTGGTTTTACTAAGGTTTTATAAAGCGGTACTAATACTTCACGTGATTTTGATTCTATGTCTCTGTTTCTACAACCAAGGATTGTATTAGCTTTTCTGGCTGTTGCCGCACACTGTTGACTCATGTTTATATGATCGTCCACTAGGACTCCAACGTCCCTCTCACAGTTATTGGTTTTGAGCCAGGTTTTGCCTAACCTATACTTGTACCTTTGGTTTTTCTTGCCTAAGTATAAAATCTTGCTTTTCTCCACATTAAATTTCATTTTGTTGGATATGGCCCATTGTTCAAGTCTGTCAAGATCTTTTTGGATCCTGAGCTTGTCTTCTGGGGTGTTGGTTATTCCTGCCAGCTTAGTGTCATCTACAAATTTGATGTTCACCTTCTATTCCCTCATCTAAGTTATTTATGAAAATATTGAAGAGTACTGGGCCTAAGACGGAACCTTGTGTTACTCCACTGCTTACTTTCTCCATGTAGACGTAGTACCATTAAGGACTACTTGTTGAGTATGTTGTCAACCAGTTACAAATCCATCTGGTGGTGATGTGTCTATCCCACATTTTTCTAGTTTACCAACAAGTAGGTTGTGATCTACTTTGTCGAATAGCTTGCTGAAGTCTAAGTATACTGTGTCCACAGCATTTCGCTGATCTACTAATTTAGTCACTTTGTCAAAGAATGTAATAAGATTGGTTTGGCATGATCTGTTTTTAACAAACCCATGCTGACTTTTAGTTATAACTTTGTTTCTATCTGTTCACAGATCTGTTTTTTTCAATTATTTTTTCCAGTATCTTCCCAAGTATTGATGTTAGGCTGATTGGTCTGTAGTTTCCTGGATGTTTTTTTCTTTTCCTTTTTTGAAGATGGGAACCACATCAGCTCTTTTCCAATCCTCTGGTAGTTTCCCAGTGCTGCAGGATTTTTAAAAAGATATGGTACACTTGTTCTGAGATAACATCTGCCAGCTCCTTCATAACTCTGGGATGTAATCCCAGTGATTTATATTCATCAAAATTAGACAGGTGTTCTCTTATCATTTTCTTGCTTATTTTAATTTTTATTTCTAGTCTGTCTTTTAGTTATGTTTTTGATAGGTTAGGCTAGTTTCTTTTTGCATGAAGACTGATGCGAAGAATGAGTTAAGCAGCTTTGCTTTCTCTCTACTGCCTGTTACGTCCTTGCAATCTCCTCTCTTTAGTGGACTGACAGTTTCCTCGACTTTTTTTCTTGTTACTTATATGATAAAAGAAACTTTTTAAAAAAATATCTTTGACTTTTGTTGCAAGTCTTTGTTCATTCTAAGCCTTTGCTTTTGACTTCATCTTTGCAGATTCGGGCTATTTGCTGATATTCTGCCTTAAATATGTGTCCTTCTTTCCATTTTTTATACTTATACTTTTTGTCTTTCAGTTTATCAGAGAGATCTTTGTGCAGCCATGCTGGTTTCTTTTTGGATTTATTACTTTTCTTTTTCAGTGGTATTGTGTTAGACTGGGCTTTTATGATTATATTTTTCAGAGTCTCCCATGCTGCTTGAGCTGTTTTCCCCTTTAGGATTTTTATCCATGGAATTTTTCTTAGTCTTGCTCTGAGTTCGTTAAAATCAGCTCTTTTAAAGTTTAAGACACTGGTTGGATTATATTCTGTTTCTTATGTTTGCATTATATTGAATTCTAATATGACATGATCACTCTTGCTCAAGGTTCCAGTGACTTCAAATCTCTCTATCACTTCTCTACCTTTTAAATGACAAAGTTGTCAGCTAAGTTGGTTAGGAATCTGTTCAATCTCCCACTTGCTGCAGAGTTTGTCTCCCAATTGATATCAGGGTAGTTAAAGTCTCCCATTAGTACTATGATATGTTTCCTACAAAAGCAAAAAGTTCATCTATTCTTCTGCTTGGTGGGGTGGCCTGTAATATATGCCTCTAGCAATGTCATTCTTTTTTTCTTGTATATTGACTCATATGGATTCTAGGAGGTTTTCATCCTTGGTTTTGTGTATTTCTGTAGAGATGTAGTGTTCTTTTATATATAATGCAACTCCACCTCCTCTTTTGTTAGGTCTGTTTCTTTTGAATAGTTTGTATCCTCCCATCAGTACATTCCAGTCATGAGTTTCATCCCATCAAGTTTCAGTAATGGCAATTATATCATATCTGCTTTCATGTACTAATACCGTACTTCAAGTTTACTGTTTGCTCCCTAAATTTTGAGCGTTAGTGTATAGGCATTTGAGTTCTTTATGGGTCTTGGGCATGTTTCCTATGTCTCCTACTTTGTAACTGGGATTTCCATCCTTCCCATCACTCTGTACTTCATTTTTCTTTTTCTTTTCTTTTCTTTTTACTCTTTACTACCTACCTCCTTATGTGATTAATTATCTAGTGGTTTTTGCTTGGAATTACCGTATTTTTCACTCTATAAGACGCACCTGACCATAAGACGCACATATCTCCTTGATTAGTTTCCACCCATTGTTTCTTGTCTCGCCTTCTGGGGCTTTGGAAAATAAATTGATCCCCTCCTCTTTGTGGCAGCCCCTCAAATACTGGAATATTCCTATCATGTCAACCCTAATCCTTTTCTCTTGACTGGCCATACCCATTTCCTGCAACCGTTCTTCGTATGTTTTAGTCTCCAGGCCTTGACATTTTAGTCTCTCCCATCTCCCAGCAGAAAATTACAGGTAGCAGTTTTAAATCATGCAGCATAAGGATAATAACATTTGGAAAGAGAAAGANGTGACGTAAGGCTTCCCTGCCAGTATATGCTCTCCTCCCCTGCACTCAGGCTTCAGCTCCAGGCAGCATTCGCTCCATAAGACGCACAGACATTTTCCCCCACCTTTTGGGGGAGAAAAAGTGCGTCTTATAGAGCGAAAAATACGGTAGGTTCTAAAGGTCATGAAGATTGGAGGCCCCTCCCCCTTCAATTTTAGTTTAAAGCTCCCTTGATAAAATGAGTCAGTCACTTTCCGAATATATTCTTTCCAGTTCTTGTGAGCTGCAGTCCATCCCTTGGCAGTAGCCCTTCATCTAGTTATTGCAGACCATGGTCTAGGAAGCCAAAGTTCTGTTGACAACACCAGTTTTTAAGTCAGTGGTTCATTTCCAAAATCCTTTGCTCCTTCACTGGATGTTGATCTTTTGCTGGTAATATAGATGCTCCTAATTCTTTAACTTTCTTCCCTACCTGTTTGTAATCTCTTGTGATTGTTTCCAGATTCATTGTTGCGTCATTGGTCCCCACGTGTAGGAGAAGAAAGGGATTATTTTAGTAAGGTACTCAGTTACATCTTTGATTTTTGCTCCAGGGAGACAATATACCTCCCTAAATTGACTGCGCAGTCTACAAATTATAGTTTCTGTTCCCCTAAGAATTGAATCTCCTATCATTAATATTCACCTTTTTCCCCTTAGGGAAGTCTGGGATACTTTTCTTCCTGTCGTACAGATTGTGCCTCTTTTTTTAGAAACTATTGCTGACTGCTGTTTTATAGGTATCTGCATATTTTCTTCCAGGGGGAGGCTATGAAAGCAATTGTTCAATTCCAGAGGGCTAGGGTAGATAGTAGGGGCTTTGCTCTTGGCTGTTGTTCACTGGAGTGGGCTAGTGTAGATAGTAGGGGCTTTGCTCTTGGCTGTTGTTTTCTTCTAAGAGTGACATGTTTCCATTAGGTATATAGGGTCATTTTTTATGGAAGCTGTTTGTGTTCAATTTGTGTATACCGATTTTCGTATTGATATTTATATATGGGGTCATTTTTTTAGAAGCTATTTGCTCCGTATTTTTTATTTTGGTGTAGTTTTCTTGTTTAGGTTGGGATTTCTCACTTTGTTCATTGAATTTCAGAGTGGCTATAGTTGCCTCTAGACCCTTTACTTTTACTTCTAATAATTCAAGTAGTTTACATTTGATACATACTTAATTTTGGTCTTCTGTGGGCATAAGCTGAAACATATGACAGACTTTGCAAGTCACTATAATGTCACTCTCTGACTTGTTTTGTTTGTTTGTTAAAAAATTAAATATTTCTAAAAATTAAATATTTAATTAGCTTACGATAGTTTACAACTCACCAAATCAGGACCAGGCCGCATCAAGAGCAGAGAAGTTGAGTAGGAAAGTAAAAACAAAGAGAGAAGTTAGCAAGAGAATGGTAATTCTTCAACCAATTCTCCAGATGGAGAGAGTGGGGATGAGTGAACTGAGGACAGGAGTCTTGTCTCAGTGATTTGTTCATAAAGGGCCTGATAACTATAAAAAGTCCTTGACTTACGACTATTCATTTGACAATGGTTCAAATGGAAAAAGTGACTTATGACGCATCCTTAAAGTTATGCCTGTTGCACCACCCACGTTATCTCATAATTGCAATTCAGGCATAATTGCAAACTGATGCCCATTTATGATGGTTATAGTGTCTTGCAGTTGCATGACCATGATTTGCAACCTTCCCAGCCAGCTTCTGACAAGAAAAGTCAATTGGGGAAGTTAGATTTGCTTGATTGCATGATTCATTTAATGACTATATGATTCGCTGAATGACTGTGGTGAAGTGGTCATAAAATCAGGTCTGCTGACATGATGATTTGCTTAACAATCACATTGCTTAGTGATCAATATTATGGCCCCAAATGTGGCTGTAAATTGAGGATTACCTGTACTGAGATCCTTTTTTATCCTAACATACGTTGCTATTGTTATATTTACTATCCGGATATCTCTGTGCACTTTCACTGTCTATTGAATACATTATTTTTATGCAGTGCTATAATTACAAGGAGGAAACAACTTTCATGGTTTTGCAGTAAATGTTTTCTGTGCACAACCCAGAACTTGATCAAGTACTCCCTTGTGGTAATGTACCGTAATTCATATTCCACCCATTTTTCAATAGCTATTTGACACTTATGAATTTGTCATCAATTTTATCACAGATTTGGTCAAAAATACATTTGGCAACAGCCAGAACTTGATTAATTTTGATGAAGGATGTTTAATAAAAATAAAAACACCAAGGAAGAGATGAAATGATAGAAGAAAAAGAAAAACAGAACAACTATAAAACCAGTGTCTGAAAAATAGTTAAACATTCTTGATGCAATGGCAGAAGATTCGAGGTATTTAGCTTGCCTCATGATATGTGTACTACCAAAAAGCTCAACTCAAACAAATTAAGGCAACATTCAGAGCTCCTGACCCTAAATTCCAGCATTCTTCATCTTGAGAATTTCCATACCTGACTATCCTGCCATGCTGCACTGAATGGAAGGGGGGAGGAGGTGCTTTAGTAAAGCATACTACTAAAGCATTAGCACTGAACTCAGTTGTCCCTTAGCAGACTGAGATAAACTTAGGTTCATGATTGAGCTGTTCCATTTCCTTTGCCAAAGCAGAACTTGGAGGCTGTTTCTGAAACCTCTATTCCAGACATGTCAAACTCGTGACGTCGCGCAACGTATCGGAGCTTTTTCACCATTGCCGGCAATGGGGTGGGCGCGGCTCCAGTATGATGAAACCGGCCCGTGGGCCGGCAGTTTGACACCCCTACTCTATTCTTTCTCAAGAAAGGACTCCTTATTTGTAAACTGAAGTCAGCAACCATTTCTAGAAGGGCATCTTTTGAAGCACTTCTAGTGCAATACTTCCTTAATTTGCAAGTTGGAACACACACACACACAAATCCTCCTTGGCTAGATGATTGTAATTTGATTCTGAAATTAAAATGATGAAAGGACACAGATATTAGTAATAGTAATTTTAGAGTGTTCCCCACTGTTCATGCATTATAATATTCCTGAGCTTTTTTTTTTAATTTTAGACTAGTTATTTATTTCACAAAATAAATTCAGAAGCCTTGGATACTTAAGAATTGAATTATCGCTATGAAAAGAATAGTTTTGAAGAATATACACACAGCTTTTCTTAGAGCTATCATGGAAAATCCTAAAACATTTGGGTAGGCTGTAGGACAAAAGGCATGCCTCCTAGGCAGGCTTGAATCCCAGAGCTTTTATTTTGTTTGAGAAGCAGAGGGAATGGGGCAAGGGAGAACAGGAGGAGCATGGCCAGGAGAGCCATGTTCTACAACTCCAAGTGGGGAATGGCCAGTTTTGTGAAGTTTCAGCCACCCAAGACAAGATCCCTCAAGCAGTAGAACAAAGACAATATCAAGATAAAGAATAAGCAAGACGAGGAGAGAGAACAACAAGGCAGGGTAAGCTGGAACAGAGGTATGTGGCTGACTCATGCTACTCAGCTGTTGGTGGCTTTGATTATGGTTGGAGTTTCCCGGAAAGAATGCACACCTTTTCCCCCAATTCTTAAGAAATAAGTCACACTTCATACCCCCCCAAAACTGTTGTCCCACTGCAGCACCACCAATGGGAAGATGATCAAGGAACTCATCAGTATAAGTTTTAAAAAAGGGATGAAGCTGCAATGGGAATTGTCCAGGCTGCAGGTTCTCTACAGCATGGAATAATGCAGGTTATTCAAACAAAGTCATAAAATGTTCCATTTAAAATGGAAAGGAAGTGTTCCCTATTATAAGAAAGGGTGGTGTGCAGAATACAGAAATTTTTGCTTAACGTCAGCAACCAGAACTGTCAGAACTGTCATCGCTAAGCAGCAGTCAGGGGACATTATGCTTTATAACTCTGTGACTTAGCAATGACACTTTCAGTTCCAATTGCAGCTGTAAACTAAGGACTACTTGTGGTTGGGACACTGAAGACAACAATGTAGGTGTGGAAATGAGAAATGAGATCCAGATAGGTTTCCCTGCACTGTTTTCATTTCTAACTGCAATTTAGTGATATTTAGGTACACACATGCACACACACAAAGAGAGAGAGAGTTTGCTCAAGATACATATTCTATTATTTTGCTATCTAATTTAATAAAAGAGCTGTAGTAGAGTTTAATGATAAATGCACAGAGAAGGGCTAGAGATTACAGGACTAAAGCTGCATGCACATTCACACAAACACACAAGAAGAAGCAAGACACATTATAGCCTACCTCCCAGCCAGAGGCCTGATTGACAAAACAAAGGAGACAGGGAAATATAAAAAACAGGTACAAGAAAGGTAGTTAATTTTTTGAACCTAGTATCCTTTAGTCTCTAACTAATCACTGGTGAGTCCCAAAGGTATGTTTGAACTGAATATATAATACCTGTTCTTTAGGACTAGAGCTGGGAAGACAGTTAATTCTGCAATGTAAAATCCCCTCCCCTTTGTAATGGATCAGCTAGAAATTGGCTTTTTATAACTAACTTCATTCTATCTATCCCTAAGATCTCAACAACGAAGGAAAATCAATTGCAGGATCTGACCATACAATTAACATTGTAATTACCAATTTGAGACACTGAAATATTTATTTCCAGGGGAAAACCATATTGGCTGAACAAGATACCTGAAATTAGCATGGTTCTCATCAATTCCTAACTGCACTTTTTACCCTCATCCATATTTATACAATGAAATGTGTAGAAATAAATGGAATATTTATGAAAAATTGAGAGTGTATAAACAAGTGTTTATTTCCCTGTCCATCCATTTTTCTTTATGGAATCTATGATATGAAATAGTGATATCACAATAAAGCCATATGCCTCATTTCCCCTTCAAGGAACTCTTTTAGTCCTGATATCCAAACTACTGCCACATAACTTTAGCAGTGAAAACTTTTAATGAAGTTATCCAAATGGATTCAATATGGTCCTCAACTCACACTAACTAAACTATGGCATGGCTTATTTGGTTTCTATTTCATGTATTGTATAGAGCAGTGGTTCTCAACCTTTTTAATGCCACGACCCCCAACAGGTCGAAAGTCGAGGATTAAACCGGTTGTAAGTCGAGGACTAAACCGGTCGTAAGTCGAGGACTACCCAACCGGTCGTAAGTCGAGGACTTTCCCTGCCCGGGAGCGCCGCGCATGCGTGGTTCCACCCCCTGCGCCGGCTGAGGTGTAGCTGGCAAGCGGCAGAGACGGAGCAGGCCGACCACCAGCTGGCCCAGCCCAAGGGAGGTAAGGCACCCGCCGGAAAAGAGGAAAAAAAATGGCGGACAGCCTTGCTTGGAGACCCCCGGGAAATGGTCGATCGACCCAAAATGGGGTTGCGACCCATAGGTTGAGAACCGCTGGTATAGAGTCTAAACATTTTGGCTTGTTTTATAGACCCAAAGAATCATAAGATGTATGTGTCTGAAAGGATCGTATTGGTTATGTAGCTCAATTCCCTGCTCCAAGTAGGAATTCACTAACCCTCCCTAACAAGTAGAGATCCAATACCACTTGAAAAGCTACAATATAAGGAAGCAGAAGCTGCACTTAACAGCTCTTACCATCAGAAAATTAATCCAAATATCCAATTTCATTTCAACCTGCTGATTCTTATCCCTCTCTCAGGTTTAACAGAAAACCTGGCACCACTCTTGCACATGGCAGACTCTTTGTGTATCTGTAGGTCACTTAAGATTTCTCTTTTGCAAGCTGAATGTATTCAGCTCCTTTACATGGTGGTCATAGGAACTTGTTTCCAGAACTCTCATCATCTTTAGTCTCTTTTTTGAACCTGCTCCAGCTTTTCCATGATCTTTTTAAAGTACAATGCTTAGAACTGAATGTAACAACCCAACTGTAATCTTACCAGTGCAAAGTGCAATGGAATTATTTCCTATAGGTTTGCATGCAATACTTCTATTAATGTATTTCAAGATTACATTGGCCTTTCATTATGACAATTAACAAGCTACAACTTAAATGATGTGCCAACCTACCCTGTGTTTATTTTTTCTGATAGACAATATAAAATGGAACACAATAATGTTTGGGAAAACATCCAAGGAGAGAAGTTAATGCTCCTTTTGATTATCACCTTAATTCATCTCCTAAAATGAGATACTGCAATGAACCATGCTATAGAATGTTCTTACCTGGCCAGTTATCTTGCTAAAAGCATCTTGCAGTTTGCCATGCAGAACTGCCAACTTCTTGAAGTCACGGTTGGCTTCGTGGATGGGAATGAGAATCTTGTAGGTTTCATTGACAGCCTCATAAAGTCCACCCTGGGAAGAACAAAGAATTCAGAAGGCATGGAACACCCCATCAGGACAGTTCTGACAACTAAGAAGCAAGTAGCAAGGTGGCTGATAGGAGAAATGAGAGACAACTGGCATGCAGAAGCAATCAGTGCTTCAACTACTTGGATAGGTAGCAGGTACGCCAGAAGTAGTACTTTGCAGAAGACTGGCAATGCTTCTCTTCTAAGGAATGTACCAAGACTGATAAAGGTTACTTAAGGAATAATTTTCTGTCCCATGGAAGAAAACATCTAATTGTTACTATTATACAACCATCTTCTGTCTGGATGCTGGAAATGTATTGTGCAAAGTATAACTAACTGAAATGTAAGGTTTTTTTTGTCATTTTAAATTTTATTTTAAGGCATGCTTTAGGGATAAAATGGATAATAGCCTTATCCACAGTTGCATGCATTCCCTGAAATCAATTGGGCTGACATGTCTAAAAAGGGGTTTACTAGGTCTTCCCTCAACTATTTATTTATTTATTTATTTATTTATTATTTCAATTTATATCCCGCCCTTCTCCCGAAGGACTCAGGGCGGCTCACAACATTATTAAAACAAAGAAAGACCCACACACCCCACCAAATAAAACCAAATTAAAACCAAAATTTTTATGTTGTGATAATTAAAATTTCTAAAAAACCCAGTTTAAAAATCCTCCCTAGGCCAGGCCCGCTTGTTGGAAAAGCCATGTCTTGAGGGCGCGGCGGAAAGTAAGGAGATCCGGAATAATCCGGATCTCGGGGGGTAGTTCGTTCCAGAGGGCAGGGGCACCCACAGAGA
>NW_015387731.1:161110-177379 GCF_001527695.2 Protobothrops mucrosquamatus | reverse complement strand
GGTCAGAGGCCGCAAAGGCACGACTCGGTCCAATGCAGCGGCGGCAGTTGTCTCCCAAGCCGCCGCCTGGTTTTCCGCCGAGTCGTGGACCAGATCCTCCGGATATGGCCCAAGCTCCGTCAGGAACCTTTCAGGGTCCATCAGTCGCCTGGGACGGAACCATCTAGGCGGTTCCGTCTCCCTGCGGCGGGGGGGGGGGGCGGTCCGGAAGTCCATCCTTAGGAGCGGTCCGGAAGTCCATCCTAGAGACTCTCTTGTATAGGAATCTAGGGCTATCATAGACCCTTCAAGAACTGAAATCAACAACTAGCAGGAAAACATGTCAGCCTTTTGATGAGCTCAGATGCCAGGAGTCTTTTCCTAGGAAAACAGCTCTAACCACAATGTTCTGCTACATGCTGTCTATAATATTGATCGCTCCTGGGTTCTATCCCTGATCTGGTATGGTTCAGGTTTACGTGATGAGTGCTTTGTATGTGTTATGCTAATATATACAAGAACTGCTTATATGGAAGGGCAGAAAGTATGCCATTCTCTGGCCATTTGAACTCCTTCAGACATCATTCTAAATGATTAGCAATCAAAATGGCTCAATTTGAACATCTGAAACCATGACATGATTTTTCCCCCAGTGTGTAAGAAGCCAAGCTGTTTCCTTATCTATTCTCCCACTAGCAAATCAGCCAGGTATCATCAAGGCAATATAGATTGCTTTTGTATGTTGGAAATAAGTGCATTATTCATGCAAGCCCCAGTCATGCCACATTTGAAGTTCTTACCAAAGTAAATGAAGAAGCTGCTTGCTCAAGCAAGCCTACCAGTCCCTGTTCTGTGAAGTATTTTCCAGAGCAGATGCCCTCTTCATCTGGGGACAAGATGTCATCTGAAACAGCAGACTCTTCTAGCACATTGAAAGATATGTTCTTGGAAATAGAGATAAATTATTGAGTGACTGAGTCAGAGAGAAACAGAACTTGGAATACTACGTCCAATTTTGGTCAACATGATACAAAAAAAGATGTTGAAACTTTAGAAAGAGTGCACAGAAGAGCAACAAAGATGATTAGGGTGCTGGAGGCTAAAACAAACTGTATGAGGAACAATTGTAGGAACTGGACATGTCTAGTCTAATGAAGAGAAAGACAAGGAATAACATGATAGCAGTCTTCCAATATCTGAGGGGCTGTCACAGAGAAGAGGGGAGTCAATCTATTCTACAAAACACCTGAGAGAAGGACAAGAAGCAATAGATGAAAAACTATCCAGAAGAGAAGCAACCTAGAACTATGGCAAAATTTCCTGACAGTGAGAACAATTAATCACTGGAACTGCTAGCCTCCAGAATTTGTGTGTGCTTCATCTGTAAGGAGCTCAGCTAACCATCCAAGAAAGCAGAACTCTTGAAACAGGCATTGTCTCAAAAGGAAACTTTTATTAGGGGTTAGTGACAGTAGGGAAGTCAAGGCGAGCTCTGGGGAAAATCCCGCTAAAACGGTATAGTTAAACCAGCAGTATTCCTCCTCCCACCAGAGTTGTAATGTCCATTTGAAATCCAGCCAATCCACAGGTGGCACGATGTGCAAGTAACTGGCACAGTTGGCGCACATCTCAAGGTCTTCTCCAGTTTCGTTTCTCTGTAACCGTCTCCCTGATAAGGGAGACACATTCCTTTCTCAAATGGATAGAGGCGGGAGAGGAAAGGTAGAAAGCGAAAGCTATCCCAAGTGAAAGCAAATTCCCCCCTCCCCCCAACAGAATGGCAGGCCCCGAAACAAGAGCACATATCCAAGGAAAACAATAAGTATTTGGGGATCTGACACCATCACTGAACATTTTAAAGAAGAGATTGGACAGCTGTTTCTCTGGAATGGTATGGTCCCTTCCAACTCTGTTATTTTGTATTCTCTTCTTTTACTGTCTCGTTCTCCCAAAACCACTCAGATGGAGAGGAATAACTCAATCTAGAATTGAGGTGGGCAACTTGGTCTTCTCAAGATATCTTGGCTGAAACTCCCATAATTCTTAGCCACTGACCTTGGCTCATAAACTGAATTCCAAAACATCTTTAGGGAATCAGATTAAAGTCCTCTGAGCTACAACTTCCTTGAAACACAGAGACTTTATTAGGTCTCTGTTTCTGTTTCTATTGAGAAAACCTGGAAAGTGAGCTTGGTTCTGGTTTCTGGTTCTCTTGAGAAAACTTGGAAGGACCTAAAATGTTTTCTTTCAACAGCATATATAAAAGTACAGAGTAAATGGGTAGAGGTGTTGCACTACTCTGACATAGTGGTTCAGCCCTTTTACAGCAAATGCTGTGCTCTTGCCTTCTTCTCTTACCTGGAAAGTGACACAACCCACTGGTAAATAGCGGCAGTCTTCCAACATACTCAGATATTCAGCTACCAGTGCAGCAGAATGCACCAAACACTGTGCTGCCTCTGCATGGTTTCCACGTTCGGAATGCTTTGCCGCCATGTTCTGCAGCCATGTCAGCCTCAGATCAGGTGACGCCTGGTATCCTTTGGCTATCCTGAGAAGCAAATTATGGTCAGGGACAAAAGTCTTTTCTGCATGTCTACTACGCCTTTCTCCCCCTCTTACAGTATGTAAGGTGGAGTTTTTGTGATGAATATCTACAGGGTGATCTCTAATGACATTGCTATGTTTCTTAGTTTCATTTTGTACCTTTTCTACCTTTTAAAAGCAGACACATTCAGTGTTTTAAATGGAAGACAAGTGCCTTTCTGCTTATATTGGTTAACAGTTTTTCCCAACTGTTTGCCCGTCTTCGGTTGTAATTCCCCATCAGCAGAAACAATGGGAGCTCTAGCCCCAAACCTCTAAGTGGAGTTGCAGCCTAGTAATTCATGTAGGATGAAAATGAGAAAAGATATGTCCAACTCCTTCTAATTATTTTCTCCTTTGATATTCCTTAACAGCTGTGCACTCCTTTTTTTCCAGGCTCAAAATGTCTGATGCCTTTACAGTAGTTATGAAAACCCAAGCCTCCCTCTTCCTTTCTATAATTACCCTTTATTGGCTTTGACAGAGGCTGATCTCAATAAAACCAGTACTGAGCAACATTTCTTTTATTTTTTACTAAGTAAGCTATTTTTGGTGAAAGCTCATAGTGGCCGCCAATATCCAACTAATGAACTTAATGCCAAATGTCATTTCTGAATATTCCCTAAAAGGACTATGAAATAAGACAAAGAAATCAGGATAGCTGCATCTGGAACTGCTTCCTTTTTCTTGACTCTCTGGGAAATATCCAGCAAAGAATTAAGGCTGTGAAAATAAACTATTCTGGAGTATTCCTATTGCTTCCACTACTGAGGCACTGACAGCGACCTTACCTATACATAAGGTCTATAAGCATCTCTGGATCCTCCTGATGCTCTTTCATCTTTACTGTATCTGTCAGGATCATGTGCAGGTTAAAGACAAGATCTTGTACCTGAACAGGAAAAGGAGAAAGCAATTTCTATATGAGCGATAATGAAAAACTATTTGTAAAAATCCATGTAAACATGATAGATATTAGCTTGAAGATGCCTGCAAGGTAACCATTTTTTTTTATTTATTTAGTCACGGAAATCTTACTGTTATCATGCAAAATGTTTTTATTTCATGTCTGGAATAAACAGAAACACTTATCTCCATTGTAATAGTACTAAATGATTTTTAAGTCAAGCTCTTCCTTTTGGCAAACATATTACTACTCTGTACACCAATCAAAAAAATTGGCCATTACGTAGTCTTGAAGAAAACCTTTTATTTATATGAACAATTTTTATAAATTGCTGTAATTGTGAGGATTTTGTTCAGGTACCTATTCCTTCCTTCAATTTCTCCTCAGATCACCTTTCCTATCTGTATTTTATCTATATTAGATGTGCCCACTAAATACTGCCTTCCTCTTTGCTCACAGTCTCGTTCTCTATTTCCTCATTAAAACTAACATTTCAGTAGCTATCTTTCCTTCACATAATTTTTCCCAAGTACTGTCTTTGGGCTTCCTTCACTTAAAGCTACTGTCAGGTCTGCCAGGCTTGGCTTGGTGCCTCATAGGCATCCTGCCATGAAAGACTAGAAGTGGGGAGGAGAGAAGGATAGATGGCAGTAAAGTGTGCGTACGTGATGGGAAATAGGGAGGGGGGAATGACAGGTGATAAGGACTAGAGAAGCTTGCAACCAGTTTGTACCAGCATCCAAGGCCAGGCATCCTGAGAAAGAACGTGGATTACCCCAAAACCTCTCAGCATACTCAAAACACTTCGGCAAGTTCCAACTGGCTGAAGATGGACTGGTTACGGAGGAAAGGGCTGGGATGAGAGAAAACCTTTCTGTATCTTTTGAGCACGGGAAACCCAGAGCTCGCCTGACTTTACTGCAGCCATCATCTTCTTAGTAAAAGAACCTTTTGCTTCAATCAAATGGGCTCAAGGGTCTTTCTTTCCTAAGGGATCAGATTGGGGTATGTCTGACAATTTATTTAGTTACAAATGTCTATGTAAAGCTGGAGGAGCTGGAGGAAGAACCGATAGCAGGCAAGCTGGACCGAGAAGAATGGGGGAGTTTTGGCAACCTCAAAGCATGAGAAGCCCTGGCTCAGGTGGCACCCCCTGCTGACTAGCCAACTCCAGCCACAGTGAGCCATGGGGCAACGGTGGCAGCAGCAGGCCCCATGAATGTCGGCAGGGTGACTTTGGGCCACTCACTCTCTCACAGCCCAACTCACCCCACAGGATTGTTGTTGTGGGGAAAATAGGAGGAGAAAGGGGCATTAGTTATATCTGCTGCCTTGAGATATTTATAAAAAATAAGAAAGAAAGAAAGAAAGAAAGAAAGAAAGAAAGAAAGAAAGAAAGAAAGAAAGAAAGAAAGAAAGAAAGAAGGCAAATGCAATGTTTAAGTTCTTTGAGTCTTAAAGAAAAAGCTAACATTTCTAGCTGGGTAAGGGCAAACCAAGGCAAGGCCCAAGTCTTGCCCCAAATCTTTTGCTGGCAATTTACGGGACTGCATGAAATACCTGCTCAGCAAAAGTTGTCTCTCGCAATTCTGGGTCTTCTTCAGCATAGGTAAGGATGGTTTTCAGTGAGCGCCTCAAGTGCTCCTCATTGAAGTTCTGAGATGTTCCCACAAGTGAGGAGAGGGACATGGTGACCTGCATCTTCACTCGGGCAAAGTTCTTTACAAGAAAGTTTCAAAAAGGGTGCTAGAAAGGTATTTCTCTTTAGTGTTAACAAAATTTCAGACATACATAGAAAAGAAAATCCCTGTTTTCTTCATCATATTAGCTCCTTCAGCTGACCAACACAAAGCAAAAAACCTCTAGGGCAAATGCCCAAAAGTGCTAAGCGCTTTGCAAACAAGCACAATGGAAATGAAGATGGCTCATTGCATTTTGAAAAGGTGACATTTTCAGTTTCTATAAGGCTTTGGGTTACCATATATGTTTTATATATATATTTCTCCCTTCCATGGGGGAACTGACCTACCCCTTAAATCTCCCCCACACACCCCTTTTTACACTAGCACTTACATTGCCAATCTCAAAGTTCTGTCTCATGAGAAGGTAAAGTGAAGTGCTTGCATGGGTGCGAATGATGGCTTCTCTGCTACTACAGTGGCGTAGGAGACGCAGGCACAGATCAGCACACAGTTCAGTGTCTTCCTCAAAAAGCATTTCAGGGAACTGTAAGAATGGGATTCAAGTTATCTGATTTGACAATGACAAAAAATGTTTTTCTAATTTGTTATTTAACAGATATGGAAGACCACCAATTCAATAAGACTCTGGGCAACATACAGCATTAAAACATAATAAAAATAATAAAATAATAAGAAACTCCAACTAACATATCTGAAAAGATAATCCTTTAAATAAATGAAATCCTATAAGGATTCAAGGCTTGAGGCAACAAACAGGTTTTCAGGGACTTTTTGAACATAAATCAGGGTAGAAGTTATACAAATCTCTAGAGCAGTGTTTCCCAATCTTAGCTATTTTGAGATGTGTGAACTTCAACTCCCAGAATTGAAGACCTGAAGCCTATACATCTTAAAATGGCTAAGGTGGGAAATGTTATTCTAGAACAGCGGTTCTCAACCTGTGGGTCGCGACCCTTTTTGGGGTCGCACGAGCCTTTCACAGGGGTCGCCTAAGACCATCTGAAAACACATATTTCCGATGGTCTTAGGCAGGGCTTGTCAACCGCCTTCTCTCCCTCCCCCCCTCTGCTCCACCTCACTTGTTTGTGGAAAATATGCTGTTTGGCGGCAGTCTGCACGAACTCTACCAAATGTGCCCTGCAGGGGGCGCATGAAGAGCGCAGGCGCAGAGCAAGGCCCTGCCCTCCCCAGAGACTCATTGTGCAGCAACCGGATTGACTTCTTCTCCTGCACGCAGGTCAGCGAAGGGGAGGCTGCTGCAGCACCCAACTCCTGCGCCCGTCAGCTGGCGACCCCTGAACTTGCCCTTGTCAGCCGGTCTCCTTTGCCACCCTGCCCGTCCTCGACTCCTCCTCCGCCTGTTCATGTCGAGCCTGCTGGGGCTTGACAGGGAGAGAGGGAGGGAAGGAGGAAGGGACTCCTCCTCCTCTCCTAAGCTTCAAAGCACGATCGGCTTCCCAAGGGCGCCACAATCCTCACGAAAGCGGGGGGGTGAGAAGCAAAGGGGCGAGGAAGCTCACGGCGGGCTCAAAGGAGCACCTGTCAGCGTTGGTGACGAGAAATTCCCCACAAACCCAGGGAAGGGGTGCAGAAAAGGAGCCCCCTTTGGGAGGAAACCGCCACCTTCTCCTTGGCTTTGCGCTCTTCTGTTCCTCGGCAGCCGGGCTGCCAAGCCTTTGCTGGCTGGAACTTCCTTTCCTTACCTCCCTCTTGGTCTCTTCCTCCTTCCCTCCCTCTCCCATTGTCCCTCCCTTCCTTCCCTTCGCCTCCCTCTTTGTCCCTCCTTCCCTCCCTCTTTCCCCTTGTCCCTTTCATCCTTCCTTCCTTCCCTCTTGTCCAGGATCGGGGCGAGCCTCTACAGCTGATCCGCGCTTCTGCAGAGCAGCCCAGAAGCGCAAATCAGCTTGTTCGAGCTTTGCTAGAAAACACGCTGCTTGCTAATTTAGCAGAAGCACGAATCAGCTGTAGCCCGGCACTGATCCTGGAGCTTCTGCTAACTTAGCAAGCGGCATGTCTTCTGGCAAAGCTGAGCAAGTGAGCTGGGCGGAGCTCTCCTCTGTCTCTGCCTGTGCACCGGCAGCTTTGCCAGCAGCAAAGCCCCCAGCCACGCTGGCAGCCTATCCCCCTCCCCTTGTCCCTTCCTGGTCACGGAGGGGGGGAGGAAGGAAGGGACGAAGAGAGAGGGAAGGAAGGAAGGAACAATGCTAGAAAACATGCCGCTTGCTAATTTAGAGGAAGCGCGAATCAGCTGTAGCCCGGTGCTGATCCTGGAGCTTCTCCTAACTTAGCAAGCGGCATGTCTTCTGGCGAAGCTGAGCAAGTGAGCTGGGCGGAGCTCTCCTCTGTCTCTGCCTATGAACCGGCAGGTTTGCCGGCAGCAAAGCCCCCAGCCACGCTGGCAGCCTATCCCCCTCTCCTTGTCCCTTCCTGGACATGGAGGGGGGGAGGAAGGAAGGGACGAAGAAGGAGGGAAGTAAGGGACAATGAGAGAGGGAAGGAAGGAAGGAACAATGCTAGAAAACATGCTGCTTGCTAATTTAGCAGAAGCGCGAATCAGAGGGAAGGAAGGCAGGCACCCACTCCAGTCCCATCCCAGAGATCCACAGATTTCTCCCCACAGGCACTCTGCAACCTGAGTGATCAGCTGGCCACGCCCCCTGGCCATTGATCACATGACCCTGGGACACTGTGAACGTCATAAGTATGAATCAGTTGTCAAGCATCCGAATGTGAAAAATGATCATAATTCGCTTTTTCAGTGCTGTTGTAACTTCAGTCACTAAGCAAATTGTTGTAAGTCGAGGATTACCTATACTTTCCCATTTTTTCCTCTTTTTTTNCCACTTTTAGGATATGGCAACATCCGAGTACCACCAGTCGCCTAGCAAGGTGTCAAAAACTTGATGACCCAAAAAAATGAAAAAAGTGATAAAGTACAGGTAGTCCTCGACTTACAACAGTTCACTTAGTGACTCTTAGAAGTTACAATGGCACTGAAAAAAGTGCCCCCCAAGCCACAGCCGAGCAAGACACCTGCCTTCCCCCCGGCAGTGCTCTTCCTCCTGTCCGACGTTTTCATTGTTGTGAGCATTTCTGTTGAGGATTGGCAGCGGAGGTGGGGTGGGGGGTATTTGGTTTTTATTTCCCCCGTCTGCTGGGTGGTTGCAGCAGGTTTTGGTCACTTCACATGACCCTGGGACACTGACCGTCATAAATATGAATCAGTTGCCAAGCATCTGAATATAAATCACAAGACCCTGGAGATGCTGCAACATTCCAGCTGATCGGCGCTTCTTCTGGGCTCAGCAGAAGCACCAGGATCAGCGCCGAGCTCCAGATGGAGCCTGGCACTGATTCTGACACTTCCACTGACAGCCCCGAAGAAGCGCCGATCAGCTGGAAAGCGGCACTGATCCTGGCGCTTCCGCTGAGCCCTGGCAGCCCTGCAGCTCCAGCCATCTCTCGCTCAGGCTTGTGCAGTGCTGCCATCGGTTCAGCTCATTCCCCTCCCCCACTACCACTTTTCTAGGATGGTCGTGTACCACCTGCAAGGTGCCAGTATACCACAGGTGGTACCCGTACCACTGGTTGAAAAGCCCTGCCCTAGCAGATCATGATCTGTGCAAAAGTTGCAGATTGACTGGAAGAAAGGACATCTTTGTCCTTCTGTCCTGGCCACTTTTTATAGAGGCACGATTGAGAGTGTCTTAACAAACTGCATCACTGTTTGGTTTGGTGGTAGCAGTGCCTCAGATAGAAGGTCCATACAGAGAGTGGTGAGGACAGCTGAGATTATAGGAAGCCCGCTTCCCATTATTCAGGACACTGCTTATAATGCTACGTACTTAGAGCTCAAAGCATTGTTAGAGACCCCACACACCCACTTCATGGTCTGTTTCTGTTGCTCCCCTCTGGGAGGAGGTTTCAAAGTATTTCTAGCAAGACTACCAGATTCTGTGACAGCTTCATTCCCTATGTCATTCATCTGGTAAGCTCACAAGACTCGTTTTTCTCGCCATATACATCCAAACTAGACTGTGTTGTTTCTCTGGGCCATATAACTGTGTGTATGTGGGTATATGCATAATTTATTTTATTTTATTTATTTCTTTGTCATGTTTATGAAGTGTATATTGGAGGTGGCTACGAAATCTCATTTTAATATATGCTGATTAGTGTACATTTAAAGTGACAGTGAAGCTATTATTCTATTCTAACTGAATTTCGGCAACACTTTCCTTACCAAGCAGACTCACCTTGCTCACTAGTGCTCTCTGGGTGGCAAAGCAGTGTTGCAAGAAGGCAGCACTAGGTGTACAGCCCATGCTGTGAAGAAGCACCCTCAGCACCCCACCCAGGACACTCTCCTTGGTTTCAGACACTGTCTGCAAGGGAGGGGAAGGAAGAAAAAAAATGAATTCATTAGATAGCACTGCAGAATGAAGAAAGCTATATAGAAGCAAAGAAGGAGGATTTCATGCTGTTACACATACTTATTACAATGTAGGAGTAGAACAAAGAACAAAAATGACAGCTGCATAAGTAAATGAGATTCCCAATGTGTTCCAAGGAAACATTTTATCACAAGAAATATAATATTTCTTAAATTTAAAATAAAGCTATTTCCTACCTTATTGTCAGCAGATTCCTTATGTGAAGTAGATGATAAATAAAACTACTTGGCACAATGTTTGAGTTGCACTATATTTCCTTTGATACAGAATTTCCTTGAAATGCAATGCAGACCAATTAAATCCCTTCTAAATTGAGGGATCCCTTTATACTGTTTATGTCTAGGATTTTTACATCAAGATACAAACTCAGCTTGCAGGCAAAGACACTAACAGAGACTTCAGTGTGGCTAGTAATATGAGGGCTTGGAAGAACCTATTTAGTACTACTGGATCTGGTTTTTCATTTAAGACAGATTGCTGTCTTAAGTAAGTACTAGTACTTCAGTTACTGTCACTAGTAAAACCTAGAGAAGCTCCTCTATGTCATAGATATGTTTTGCTTCTTAAGGTCTATGGCCCAACTTGGTTTCTACATGTCACCCATTCATCCTTTATTTTCAGGCCTTACCCAGCATATTAATTTGATTTTGCTCAACAATGTGGTTCTGAGAACCATCATGACTAGGAATAACCAAGTTATTATAGACATAGGAATTGTAATAAATGTAGTGTGTTTTGGTTTATGTTATCCACATATTTTGGGAAACTCTGCCTGACTCTCTCTCTGACCTATCCCATTTTCATGAGCTAAACTCATCAGATACATTTTGGGAAGCAGAATCCTTTCTCTTTAAGACCAGTTCTGAATGCTCCACAACAGAGATAGTGGAAACCCTCACATGTAGAGGACAAGACAGATTTACTGAAACTCAAGCTTTATCATAATGAGTAATAGCAAGGCTAGATCTTACTTGCACAATAATTTCCAGGGTATCCAGGACCACCATGTTGGCCTCTGTAGCCAGGTTTCCATCTACCAAAGCATCATGTTCTATCTCTTCCTTTGATCTATGCAAGTGATAAAGAAAGTGAACATTAGATTAATATCTAGTCATGCAAAATGTCCCAAGTTTGCAAAGTTATTTAGTTGTTTTCTGATCACTGAGCCACCCCATTTGCCTTCAGAGCCAAAGGGCAGAATGATCTTTTCTAAAAGGGAGTCTCCCACAAGACATGTCCTGTGAAAGTAACTGGCTGCCCCAAAACTGTTGGCTTATCCTTCCCCAAGAAAAATGACCAAATGGCAATAAAATTAGGCTGTTGAGTTAATGGAAGGCCATGGACAGAGAAGCAGAAGTAAAAAAAAACCTTGAATACTGTTTGCTGGGACATGACTTGTATGTGTGACTGTAGAATAGGACCATAGTTTTCCAGTCTTGGCTGGAAACTTCCCAAATGCATCTATCTGATGGTAGTGTATGGAATGCTGGATAATACAGAATGATATCAGGTAGCTTATGATACAGAATGCTGGACTCAATAGGCCCATGGCCTGGTCCAGCACGGCTTTTCTTATGATTTACACATTTAGGTGCAGTGAAAGGTTACTATTGTACTACTGAACCAATTTATAGTATTATTGTACTATGAATTAATTCATTTTGGGAAAGGTAAAATTTGGAGTACAAGGGAAGAGTTCAAGAAGTAAAGGCTGCATTACTGCCGTTTGGGTCTGAAGGAAACCTCTCACAGAAAGAGCTGAAGCTAAGACTAGGATCCCTATCTCCCAATTTCTGAACTGACTTGAGAAGTGCATTATTTAATTTTTTTGTGTTACTTCCAGAGGCTTTCACTTATACAGCTGCTAGAATAAGAAAAGCCCAATGAAGTGGCTTTGAAAACTAACATGCAATCATCAAATAATTTTTTTTTTCTTTTTGGAAGAAATGTGTACATGTAACTAATAAATGAAAAGGAGAAAAAACCCCCAGCTTTTCCAAAGTACATGTGGCCACTCAATGTGTATCACACTGACTACTCAGGAGCATAATGTGCAGATCATCATCATCATCATCAACAACAACATTCTAGCCATTGTCTATCCACTGCAGGCTGAAGGCCTCTTCCGCATATTTCCAATCAATGTGCAGATATGCCAGAACTGCCCACAAACGCACTTGTCCACCTTGTCCGAATTCTGTCTCCAGTGAGCAATATTCTTCCTCCAGCGAACATTTTCTTGGTTTCCAAAAGGATTGCGCTCTGCTGAGAAAAGGGGGAAAGAGTCTGGCTTTCACCACTGCATAAATACAAAATGTGTTTTGAGGGGAAAGTGCTTAAATGACCAGCTTCTTCCTCTCTGCAACAGGATGGGAGACCCATCTGGGTTCTTGATTTTACTTCAAACAGAACTTCCTTACTACAAATCGGATTTTATCATGGTGCAATACTGAAAAATCAGGATGTCTTTTATTATGCATCCATTTCCATAGAAGTTTCTTTCTTAATTCTTTCCATTTGAACCGATCTGAAAACTAAAGAAAATCAAATCCAATATGTTTATTTTCATCAAAAATTTTACTACCACTGACTAAATTTGCAGTAAATATGGCCTAGAAATGCTGGTCCAGCTTGTGGGGAGAGGGAACTGGGGAAGCAAACTTGTGCTGGTGCCTTCCATTGTTCCATGCTCTTTGACTAGTCTCACCTCGGCTGCGTCGAACCATTTCTTGACGTGCCCCAATAGTGCCTAAGATGGCTTCCTCCAGTCGCGCCTTCATGTCCAGAGATTTTTTGAAGGTCAGGCTATTGATGCGTTCAAAGGCCTTTTTGCCCTATGGGATGGCACCAGTCCTCATTAAAAAAGGAGATACTTGACTTCAAGAACAAGATCTGCCAATCAATTGCCCACAGTTCTTCAGAAATAGGAAAAACAGTTTCCCATAGAACAAAGTAATCAAAGGCTTATTCAGAAGGAGTTCAGCAGTGAGCATCATGATTTGTTGACTCCACCAAAGAAACTCTAGAAAGTTGTCACATCTCAGCTTCACTAAGCTCATTTCAAAATCCCATCAATAACTCCACATTCCCTTCCCATTTCTACTCACTGCCATTAACAATCTATTTTTTTAAAAAAATCAAGAGATCTCTCAATATTTTATGGTTATGCTAATAAGATGAGGGCTAAATTATAGTATTTTTAAGTCACTGGGTCTATTTTTTCCTGCATTTGTCTTCCCATCCAGTTTCCACACAGAAGATTCTAAAACGAAATGTCCTGACTTTGGGAAGATACAACGTTAGTTTTTCCTGTCCCTAAACAACCTGTTCTGCTGAGACTTTACTAAAGCATAGCACAAGAATAATTATCTTTTTTAATTCAGTTTTGCTATCCTGCTATCTGACTTAGGTGAATTAATTATTTTGATATTCATTCAACTACTTCACAAGTTAAATTATAGTAATGTTTTGCTTAAAAATTCAATACATTATTATACTTTTCAGCTTTTCCTAAGCATCATGTTGCTTTTAGACAAAGATTTCTTATACTCAGGTTAGGAGCTTGTGACAAAAATGCATGTGAATTATATTTTTGGCTTTCATACCAACTTCTAAGAAAATAGTATTTGAGCCAAAGAATTCTTGTTTTTATCTCAATCTTTAAAGGAGAGGAAGAGAATCAAAATATCATAATTTCAGATTCTTCTAACCTTGTATTCAAAGCAGGAGACACAGAGGTAGAGTAAGTCAAGTAGACGGTTCACATGGAAAGCAGAGAGGTCAACCAGCCAATGATGTAGCACAGCATCATCAGCATTCTTCAGTACCCAGAGAAGACACACCAGCAGATTACGACTTGCCTCAGCAGACAACATGCTGTACTGGCGGGCAGGCTGCAGACAAACAACAGTCATGCAGAACAGTTCATAAACAAACTCTAAATAGGTTTTACACTGGGCATGATAGGAGTTCTTTGAGTTAGTCTACTCTAATTGGAAGAAGTGTTATCATCCAAAGGAGGGGGAAAAGAGTTGTATCTGCAGGCAAGGGTTATAACTTGGTGGTCAAGCAGGTGCTTTACATGAAGATGGCTCCAGTTCAATTCCTGGCATCTCCAGTTAGAACAGAAAACTGGCTGGAACCTGAAACACACTGCCAGTCACAACTAAAAAGAATAGACTAACTTGCTTGAACTAACGTGCTACGTGGCAGCTTTGTATTTCTTCTACAGTTTTTAGATGCCATCCAGAATAAATGACCTGTACTGTCTTTGTGGGTGGGGGGCTTATAATGCTTTTATCAAGCTTGGTTCAAGTTTGCTCAAGATACTGTTTTAATCGAAGGTAATATGCACAGTAGATGTATTCGAAGTGGCCACTCCACAGCTTGCCATTTGACAGCCTTTTATTTTGGGATGTCCCACAATATTCAGCATGGGCACTTTGTGATTGTGATTGTGAGAGGGCTACTAAGAGGGCATGTTCCTATCCATCTGCTGGATTTTCTCCTGAGACCTGTGGATATAAGAAGAGTCCCTATGTGGCTGGATTAAAGGCCCTGGGAGAGATACAGATCCAAGATATACACGGTCTCATCTCTGAGAGAGAATTTCCTCAAAGCTGGAAATTGTGAAGCTTCAAACCCAGAGTGTGATGTGTAGGAATTCCCCACCCTTTTAAACCTGGATTCTGTTCTACTGTATGTTCCCATTTCCAATCAATGGACACTTACCACTGTTGGCATTTGGAAGACCATAGACCGATGAGAATAAGGCAAAGGAGAACCCGCAATGGCCATGGCAACAGACTGGCTAATGGTGCTACCATCTCCATCTCCATCCTCAACCATCATAGAAGCTAGTCGCCCTCTCTGGATGTGGTTCTCTGTAAAATAGAGTTGACTAGTGTTTGAGTGATAGAGATGATAGGGATCTGCCCTCTGCAGAGTAGGGGCAGGGCTCCAGCTGATCGGCGCTTCTTCTGGAGCCTGGCGCTGATCCGGGCGCTTCCGCTGAGCCCTGAAGCCCCGATCAGCTGGAAAGCGGGCTGATCCTGGCACTTCTGCTGAGTCCTGACAGCACCGAGGAAGCACCGATCAGCTGGAAAGTGGTGCTGATCCTGGCGCTTCCGCTGAGCCCTGACAGCCCTGCAACACCAGCCGTCTCTCGCTCAGGCTTGTGCGGTTCTACCGCCAGTTCAGCTCATTCCCCTCCCCTGCTACCACTACTCTAGGATGGTCACGTGCCACCTGCCAGGTGCCAATGTACCACTGGGGATACGTGTACCACCAGTTGAAAAGCCCTGCTTTAAAGCTCTAATATTCTTTGGCTTCCTTTCCCAATTTTCCTTCCTTTGTAATATTCTTGTTTGCTATTTCACTAGCCTCTCATTCCATCTCTCAGTGGTCATTCCTTCAATAATACTGGCTTTAATTCTCCTTAAACTATTGTTTTCTTCACAAAAAATCTGCGTAGGATGCTGTTATTAATCTCCAGTTCAATTGTGTTCTGAGGTAACTCAAACTTTAATAGGTTTTATAATCAAAACTTGATCGCTGCTTTTAAAAAAGCCAAGCTGTTTTATTAGCTCAATAGATTTTATAGTTGTTTTGTGCCACCAACAGGGGTTTCTGTTACCATCAGTGACAAAACATGATTTAGTGATAGCAGAAATTACAAATATATGCATTAATTAAGAAAAAAAAGTCAGTGGTTCCGGTGACGTCGTTGGTTGTAGACCTTGGGATACGAACTCTACGTGCCCAGGGTCCGAATTTCTTTCGCTGACGGGCCCATTAGGGCTGAATGCCACCCTGGAGGGGTGGCCACCGAGAGGTGAACTTTTTGAGGAAAGGGAGCCGGCGGTAGCTGGCTCTCCGAACTCAAAATAACCTCTGGAACCGGCGAGAGAAAGGCGGAGAGCTTTGCTCTGCCGCCATCTTCAGCGGATCATCGGAGACAGAAGACAGCTGTTTCAAGAAACAAGCCACCGATCTGGGTGAGAGGATATTAGTCTTTGCTGTAAAGTGGACCCTTGAGAAAATTGCCTGCCTTTAAAGTTAAGCTGCAAATCTAAAGGGAGGAGGAGGAGGGGATTTTTGCCTTCCCCCGAAAAGCGGCGGTTTACGCGTTTTAAAACTTTTGAAAATTTTTTGAACTTTAATTAAATAGAATGAATCAGCTTGTTTTATCATAAGAGTGAAAAGAAGATTTATTATTATTCTATTTGGGAGAAGCCACCTCTATAGTTTTTTTTAGAATTTTTTAGAACTTTAGTTTTGTATACAGTATTTATTGTTGGAACTTTCTCTTTTCCTTTTGCTTTCTCCCTATCTAAACCAGCGGTTCTCAACCTGTGGGTCGCGACCCCATTTGGGGTCGAACGACCATTTCACGGGGGTCGCCAAACAACGCAGTCCGCCATTTTTCCCCCGCCATTTTTCCCCCCTTTTCCTTAGCTGTGCTACTCCCTCTTATTCTATTGGCTTTTGAAAGCCAATAGAATAGACTCTATTCAAGAGACTCTATTCTATTGGCGTTCGAAAGCCAATAGAATCTATTGGCTTTTGAAAGCCAATAGAATAGACTCTCTTTAAAAGAGTCTAATTCTATTGGCTTTCAAAAGCCAATAGGAATTGTCCA